>NC_074701.1:1625500-1930000 GCF_029448725.1 Salvelinus fontinalis
TGTAATAGCTACTGTAAATTGAACAGTGCAGTTAGATTAACAAGAATTTAAGCTTTCTGCCAATATCAGATATGTCTATGTCCTAGGAAATGTTCTTGTTACTTACAACCTCATGCTATTTGCATTAGCCTACGTTAGCTCAACCGTCCCTCAGGCGACCCACCAATCCTTAAGTTAAATGTTTTGCTCATATAGGCCACGAAGCGCGAGATCACACAGTTATCTGGAAAAACAGGGGCTTTCACACAAAGCACAGTGTTATATTCCTCGAAGCGAACATAAAAGGCATTTAGCTAGTTTAGGATTTCTGCATCGCTGGGCAACTCATGGCTGGGTTTCCCTTTGTAATCCGTTATCGTCTGCAAGCCTTGCCACAAACGATGAATGTCGGAGGCACTGTAATAGGATTCCACCTTCTTCCTATATTATCCTTTTGCATGTTTGATGTCTCGTCAGTGGTCATAGCGGGCTTTCCTGTATGTGTCCATGTCCCTGGCCCGTTCATTGTAAGCGGTAGCTCTAGCCTTTAGCCCAGCATGGATATTGCCTGTAATCCATGGTTTTTGGTTTGGATACGTTCTTAGTCACTGTGGGGACAACATCATCATGCGCTTATTGATGAAGCCCATGACTGTAAACTCATCAATGCTATCTGATGAATCCCGGAACATATTCCAGTCTGTACTAGCAAAACAGTCTTGTAGCCTCGCATCTGCTTCATCCGACCACTTCCGTAGTGAGCGCATCACTGGTAATTCCTGTTTGAGCTTTTCTATGTAAACAGGATGCAGGAAAATGGAGTCATGGTCAGATTTGCCGAAGGGAGGACGAGGTAGGGCCTTGTATGCATTTCTGTTGGTAGAATAAATGGGGTCTAGAGTTTTAGCGCCCCTAGTGGCACAGGAGACGTGTTGGTAGAAGTGAGGTAGGATGGTTTTAAGTCTCCCCCGTTAAAGTCATCACCCACCAGAAATGCTGCCTCTTGGTGAGCGGTTTCTTGTTTATTTATGGCCCCACACAGTTTGTTGGCTGCCAGTGTGATGTCGGCTTGTGGAGAGATGTGGACAGCAGTGATGATTACAGATGAGAACTCTTGGCAGCTCACAATGAGGTATTCTACAGTACATCAGGTGACAAAAGCAAGAGATGTCCTTTACACTTGAAGCAGCACATCAGTTGTTATTTATGAAAAAACACACTCCACCTCCTTTCGACTTTCCAGAAGCTGCCGTCCGATCCTGCCGCAGCATGGAGAATCCACTGAGTACTGCGTGCATAGCCACGTTTCAGTAAGACCTAGAATATTTCAGTTTTCAAGTGTCTCTGATAAGAGACTCTCGAACTAAGCTCATCCATTTAATTGTTGAGTGACTGGACATTTGCCAATAGAACGGAGTTGAGCGCCGTTTGGATTTCTCTTCGCCTCAATTTCACCAGGACTCCACCTTATCTCCTGCGTCTATGCCTTCAGTGTTTTGGTAGCCCACGGAACAAAGGAATAGGGTCCGGTATGAACAGTGGAACAGCTGAGTCGGAGTTGAAGTTGTATTTGAAGTCTAAATCGAGGTTAGTAACTATCGAATCTGATGTCCAGAAGTGCTTAGTGGTGTGAACTTTCTGTACAAAAAAGTAAAGATAAATATGATAAAATTCACTATATAGCAAAGTTGGGTTGGAACTCGTAAGATATCGGGCTTCTCCTTCAGAGAAGAATACCGCAGTGTACTGTATACCCAAATGTATGCCCACCTACTTACGTATGTGTGTGAGTAATTGAACGCGTGTGCACGTACACTATATCTGACGCACCTCCTGGATTTGGTCTTATGTGGCAAAATTTTAAATTTGTTTTTTAAATTGGAAAAACTACAGACTCAAGGCAACAAAATGGTATATCATACATTGCATTTTTGAGGAACAATGGGAAAGTAATTTTGCTTTGAAAGTTGATAAATTTGTAAACTCACCTTTGAGAAAATGGACTTTGAATATTTTGGCATCTAGTGAAGAGTTCTTCTTTGCCTACATCCATTCAGCATCTTTCACACCCTCTTAAGCTTTAGCCCCACCCATCTCGTTTCGGTCTCGGAGCGTTCAGAGCACACACTTGATGCTCTGGTCGATGATTTGTTTACCTCTGGATAACACGAAAACAGCCTAACCAGCTCTGCTGGCAACAATTTTATTACGCTTTTTTGCGAGTGTTTACTGACACCGGTCATATTCAACGGGTGTTGTACACTTTAGCTTAAGACATGTAGCTAGCTAGGTAAACAATAAACGTAGCTAGGTGAACATCATGTAAGGTCACGCATGTAACGTTAGCTAACGAGCCAGCCAGCTAGTTAAACAACAATGAACATTGTGCCAAATCATGTCGTTACTACCCTGCATGAATCTGCTGGGAGCTAACCAACCAGGTTCAATGTTAGCTAGCTAACATTAGGCTCTAATTAGCAAAGCAAACAGTTCTGGGATACGAATAAAGTCATACACGTAACGTTAGCTCGGGAGCCAGCCAGCTAACATTAGCTAGCTAGCTAACAGTCGACTTTAGCTTGAAATAAAAACCACTTTCTGTCAAAATTTGAAACATTTAATATCTGAAAATGTAGCTAGCTAGACTATCTTACCCATATACATCATCATGCATGATGGACGCGTCTCCCTGTCAGAGATGGCATGCCACGGTTGCCCTTAGTTTGAAGATGTCATCCCGAAACAGGTGTTTTCTCCATCTCTTTAACTATCCTACTCTAATTTCACGGATTTCAAAACTCGATCCTGCAGAAAGTGGAGATCAACACTTATGGAGCTCCGCTACCTGATATAAAAAAAAAGCCACGTTCAACACCGACTGACCAGCTCAAATAGACAAGCTCCTCTCTCGGCATGTCCAGCCTACTCATTAACTCAGCCAATCATGGCTCTGTATTTTAACCAACAAGGCTAGTAATTGAACAATTTTATTCGTATTTACAGATGGCATACATGTTTGTTATTAAGGCACATGAAAGTTCACATGTTCCAGAAGGCATTTCTTCCAAAAAACACATTTTGATTACTTTTTCTTTTTTTAAAGACTCCCCTGTGAAGTAGTGACTTGTGACATAAGCCTAGTTTCCTGAAACGGGTCACATATATACAAAGGTATGTGGACACCCCTTCAAATTAGTGGATTTGGCTATTTCGCCACACCCGTTGCTGACAGGTGTATAAAATCAAGCACACTGCCATGCAATCTTCATAGACAAACATTGGCAGTAGATTGGCCTTACTGAAGAGCTCAGTGACTTTCAACGTGGCACCGTCATAGGATGCCGCCTTTCCAACAAGTTGTTTGTCAAATTGGGGAGAAAAATGGGGGTTAAAAAATAATAATAATAATAGATCTGCCCTTTTAGAGCTTCCCCGGTCAACAGTGAGTGCTGTTATTGTGAAATGGAAACGGAAATCATCTGTCCGCATTTGCAACACTCACTACTGAGTTCCAAACTGCCTCTGGAAGCAACGTCATACTTTTGGTAATGTAGTTTATGTGTGTGTGTTATGACAGGTGCGTGCCATGGACAGCGGTGTGCCTCCCCACTACAGCGACCTCTCTCTCACTGTCAACATCCTGGACGTCAACGACAACACACCCATCATCGAGAGCCAGGGGGGCTACAACGTCAGCATCAGTGAAGTGTGTCACACGCACACACAGACACACACACACACACACACACACACACACACACACACACACACACACACACACACACACATCAGTCAGCCTATACAATCATATGCACGCACACACAAACACACACATCAGTCAATTACATACAGAATAATATACACACACCAAAACACACACACGCATCTATCAATTCAACTTTTAAAGTGCTTCCAAAAAAAGAACATCTGAAAGGGATGTTTGCCTGGGTTTTAAAAAAGTAATTAACTCCATTTCGGTCTGAATTTAGTGAAACTACCACCAAACTACTGCAAAATGTAGTTAAATTACTAGTTGAATTACATGTATTGGAACTACTCCCCAACACTGACCCAAAGCCTTTGAAGCGTTCTGTCTCCCTACCCTGTCTCCCCATTTCATTCTGTACTGCCTGGATACAAGTCCCACAAAAATATGAATGGGTGGAATTTCACTCTGCTATAAAAACAACAACAAAAAACTATGAAATATATACAGTACACAGAAAAGATAGTGTATTACGCACATGATGCTGAAAAAGTTATTGTCCTTCTATCTGTGTGTGTGTGTGTGTGTGTGTTAGAATGTGGGGGGTGGTACGTCCGTCCTGCGCGTGGTGGCCGCCGACTATGACATCGGGACAAACGCCATGCTCTTCTACTACATCACCTCGGGTAACCAGGACCTCACCTTCCGTATGGACCGCATGACAGGTGAGATGACAACCCGACCGTGCCCACCCGACCGTGAGCGCCAGCAGGAGTACCGGCTGACCGTGATGGTAGAGGACGACGGCACGCCGCCACTATCGGTGAGTCAGAGAGGGTCAGAGGTTAGAGGTCAAGGGTGGGAGGGGGTTGGGGGCTGACACACAGAGCTAAGGGAACATGGATGATTTGAATTGGACAGGGTTTTGGTCACGGTGTTACCAGGGTCACGTTTAGTAGGCAAATGTTGCAGAACATAATGAATAGAGCCGTCTACATGTCAGAGAGGCATGCTTGTTTTATCTCAACGTTACACAACATTGTGCCTTGTTCAACACTCCCCTGGACAGTAGCTGTGTAACTTGTGACTTGGCTATAGGTTGTTGAACTGGCTTCAGTCAGAAGAGTCATATCAGGTGAATCACAGTTGAAAACATGTTGCCCTCTCTTGGTGTTCCTCTGTACTGCAAGCATTTCACCATATGGATGGGCTAGGATTAGCCTGGTTTATTCCTGGTATTTTGAATGAGTCAATAACTTTGAAGTGATTTCAGTGACCGAATATGATGAAGCTGTATGAAATAAGGAAAACATTTTGAATAAGGAAATATTTGAAATAATATATCAAACTAATATTGGCAAATCATTTATTCAGGCCTCAGAACATGGAGAAAGACTTCAAAACACATTATAACGCATGTGAAGACAATGTTCACATGGCAATGCTCCCTACTTAAGGAGCTATAAATATAAAGCTTTTATATAGTATGGCATACGTTTATAGATGATTTGTGAAGGATGTACCTGTATGTAGTGCATATTAAGACTTCATGTATGCTATATACATTTTTTTGATTATTTAAAGTGTCCCCATGATGAGTAGCAGGTTGATGGTTTAATCCCATGTGTTCTGCGTTGGCTGATCAGAGGTATATGAACAAGAAGTACACTGTGATACACAGGAAGTGCATGACGATGTGCAATAACAGGAAATCCACGGCTGTGGTGCCATTTTACTGAAAGAGGAAGAAGAGACTTGTTACTTCCTGTTTAGAAACAGTGCAATAGCTCTTCACGTGTTCCTTACCACAATGTGATATGTCTGAGTGTGTGCATGCATGCAAGCGTGCGTCCTCTATTTTTGCGTCCTCTATGTCATGTGATCGGTCTTTGTCGTCGCCTATGTGTGGCCTCCGTCTCACAGAGTCTATGATTGACACGCTTGGTGGAAAAAGTACCCAATTGTCATACTTGAGTAAAAGTAAAGATACCTTAATAGAAAATGACTCAAGTTAAAGTCACCCAGTAAATACTACTTGAGTAAATGTCTAAAATGATTTGGTTTTAAGTATACATAAGTATCAAAAGTAAAAGTATAAATAATGTCAAATTCCTTATATTAAGCAAACCAGACGGCACCATTGTCTTGTTTTTTAAATTACGGAGAGCTAGAGGCACACTCCAACACTAAGACATCATTTACAAACGAAGCATATGTATTTAGTGAGTCCACCAGATCATCATTAGGGATGACCAGAGATGTTATCTTGATAAGTGTGTAAATTAGACCATTTTCCTTTCCTTCTAAGAATTCAAAATGTAAGGAGTAATTTTGGGTGTCAGGGAAAATGTATGGAGTTAAAAGTATGTTTTTTTCTTTAGGAATATAGTGGAGTAAAAGTAAAAGTTCTCAAAAATATGAATATTAAGGTACAGATACCCCAAAAAACGACTTTAACTTCAACAGGATCGGTGGGTTCCCAGCAGGACGGTTGAGCTAACGTAGGCTAATGTGATCAGCATGAGGTTGTAAGTAACAAGAACATTTCCCAGGACATAGACATCTGATATTCTCAGAAAGCTTACATTCTTGTTAATCTAACTGCACTGTCCAATTTACAGTTGCTATTACAGTGGAATAATGTCATGGTATTGTTTGAGGAGAGTGCACAGTTATGAACTTGAAAATGTATTAATAAACCAATTAGGCACATTTGGGCAGTCTTGATACAAAATGTTGAACAGAAAGGTAATGGTTCATTGGATCAGTCTAAAACATTACATATACGCTGCTGCCATCTAGTGGCCAAAATCGAAATTGCACCTGGGCTGGAATAATACATTATGGCCATTGCTCTTGCATTTCAAAGATGATGATCAATAATATGCATTTCCTTGCTTCAGGTCCTGAGCTACAGGCAGTTAGTTTTGGGTATGTCATATTAGGCTAAAATTGAAATAAAGGAGTGGATCCTTAAGAGGTTTTAAGTAGTACTTTAAAGTATTTTTTTTATTTTTTATTCACCTTTATTTAACCAGGTAGGCTAGTTGAGAACAAGTTCTCATTTGCAACTGCGACCTAGCCAAGATAAAGCATAGCAGTGTGAACAGAAAACAACACAGAGTTACACATGGAGTAGACAATAAACAAGTCAATAACATGGTAGAAAAAAGAGAATCTATATACAATGTGTGCAAAAGGCATGAGGAGGTAGGCAATAAATCGAATAATTACAATTTAGTAGATTAACACTGGAGTGATAATGTATACTTAAGTACATTACACCACTGACTGACACTTGACAATAGAGAAATGTGTCACTACTGAAACACCACTAGATCAGGAGTCCATGGGCCCTTTCTTCAATTGTAAGAAACTCAATGAGAGTTTGAGCACAGTACAGTAGAGCACAGTTCAGAAAAGTAAAGTAGTGCATAGTACAGCAGAGTACAGGACAGTGGGGTAAAGTTTAGTAGAGCACAGTACAGTGCAGAACAGTAGAGCACAGTATAGCAAATTATAGACGTCTATGTCTTGGCCAAATTGATGTCAATGTTTGGGCTCTTGGAGGGCTAGTGCCACCCCCCCCCCCCTGCTCTCCACTTCTTCCTAAAGTGTGCACGTGTCCACTATCTACATGGTGGTCCTCTGTAGCTCAGTTGGTAGCTCAATTGGCCGGTTCCGTAACAGACTCCATAATGGTAAGATACGAAGATGAGGCAACATATACACACATATACAGTACCAGTCAAAAGTTTGGACACACCTACTCATTGCAGGGTTTTTCTTTATTTTTAATATTTTCTACATTGTAGAATAATAGTGAAGACATCAAAACTATGAAATTACACATATGGAATAATGCAGTAACCAAGAAAGTGTTAAACACATCAACATTTATTTTATATTTGAGATTCTTCACAGTAGCCAACCTTTGCCTTGATGACCGCTTTGCCTACTCTTCGCATTCTCTCAACCAGCTTCATGAGGTAGTCACCTGGAATGCATTTCAAATAACAGGTGTGCCTTGTTAAAAGTTAATTTGTAGAATGTCTTTCCTTCTTAATGCATTTGAGCCAATCATTTGTTTTGTTACAAGGTAGGGGTGGTATACAGAAGATAGCCCTGTTTGGTAAAAGACCAAGGCCGTAATATGTCAAGAACATCTCAAGTAAGCAAAGAGAAACAACAGTTCATCATTACTTTAAGACATGAAGGTCAGTCAATCCGGAATTTTCAATACATTTTCAAGTTTCTTCAAGGGCAGTCGCAAAAACCATCAAGCACTATGATGAAACTGGCTCTCATGAGGACCGCCACAGGAATGGAAGACCCAGAGTTACCTCTGCAGCAGAGGATACGATCATTATAGTTACCAGCCTCAGAAATTGTAGCCAAAATAAATGCTTCACAGAGTTCAAATAACAGACACATCTCAACATCAAGGGAGGTTAAAGAAGGATTTTCAAGCCTTAAGACAATTAAGACATGTATTGTGTGAGTGCCATTCAGAGGGTGAATGGACAAAACAAAATATTTAAGTGCCTTTGAACGGGGCAGTAGGTGCCAGGCGCAACGGTTTGTGTCGAGAACCGCAACGCTGCTGGGTTTTTCACGCTCAACAGTTTCCCGTGTGTATCAAGAGTGATCCACTCTTGACATCCAGCCAACTTGACACCTGTGGAAGCATTGGCATCAAAATTGGCTAGCATCAGTGTGGAATGCTTTCTACACCTTGTAGAGTCCATGTATGACGATTTGAGGCTGTTCTGAGGGCAACTTAATATTAGGAAGGTGTTCCTAAAGTTTGGCAAGAACACCGCTTAAAAAAACATTAATACAATAAAAAATGTATCCTAAATGTTTGCAGACAGACTGCTCACCATGTGGCCATAGTGGAGGGGGATGCAATCCCATCACCTTGTGATATTTGTAGGGTTGTGGCTTAAGGCACATTCATTATTTTAAAGCATGGGGGGGACAGCATTTTTCAGAGAAAGATGTTTAAAAACAGACAGAACAAATAATTAGATCACTATCTTTCATTGTAATAATAGAACAAATCAGGATGTTCCATTGAAGTAATAGTGTTAAACAAATTACATGAATCCTGCATTTCTTTATTTTCCAACATAAAGTTTAGGAGGCTGGGTTTGGGACAGCCACCTCAAAAGAAATAGCTGTATAAACAATGGCTTTATACTGTATTAATTTAACAATGTGTTTGTTATTGCCTTGGATTGAATTAGAACATATGTTAATAAAATGTCTTAACTGTTAACTGGAGACTTAACTGTTTTTTCAAATATTTTTTTTGGGGGGTGGGACAGCAATTTACACCTGTCATGATATCTAAATATTATGAAACGTATGTGATTAAACATGAAACTATTTGTAAAAAGATGTAATGTGATATTAACCTTCTAAATGAGAGTATGGGTTTTCATATAACGTTAACCATATCAATGGCCACGCCCACGTGAGCCTAGACATGACTTCGGCGCCATGGAACTGCCCTTTTCTACTCCAGAGTATAAAACCACCCGTGACAAAATGTATATTTGATGCCAAAGAGAGCCACGGTAAACCGGACATCTCGAATGGTTAAGAAGTCAGATAACGCCGGGACAGAGTACCCACTTTGGAATGGCTACAATTCTATGGGCCATCGGAGACCATACAGCTGTAGTTTTGGCTACACAGCTGGAAATGGTTAAACTCTGAGACTATTCATCACTACAGAATAGGAGCAACTCTCAAACGTATAATTTCTAGTCTGCAGCTAGAAATTACGTAAGTCTAGAACGAGAATACCGACAACCGCCGAAGCATCTATTCTATGAGAACATTTCCGAATGGTACTCTGAATTATACAGTACATTCTCACCAACTACAACCACGAAATACATTGTGATTTCTGGGAAAGTTAACCAGACCTTTACTCAATACCCATCCCGGATCCGGGATCCTCCTCATCAAAAAAGCTGACTAGCATAGCCTAGCCTAACGGGACAGGGATATCATATAATATAATTTTCATGAAATCACAAGTCCAATACAGCAAATGAAAGATAAACATCTTGTGAATCCAGCCATCATTTCCGATTTTTAAAACGTTTTACAGCGAAAACACAATATGTATTTCTATTAGCTAACCACAATAGCCAAAGACTCAACCGCATATTTTCACCATGTTTCTACCGCATAGGTAGCTATCACAAAACCGACCAAATAGAGATATAATTAGTCACTAACCAAGAAACAACTTCATCAGATGACAGTCTTATAACATGTTATACAATAAATGTATGTTTTGTTCGAAAATGTGCATATTTGAGGTATAAATCATAGTTTTACATTGCAGCTACCATCAAAAATATCCCCAAAGCAGCCAGAATAATTACAGAGAGCAACGTGAAATACCTAAATACTCATCATAAAACATTTATGAAAAATACATGGTGTACAGCAAATGAAAGATAAACATCTTGTGAATCCAGCCAATATTTCCAATTTTTTTAAAGTGTTTTACAGCGAAAACACAATATAGCATTATATTAGCTTACCACAATAGCCAAACACACAAACACATTTATTCACCGCATAGATAGCATTCGCAAAAACCAGCAAAAGATATCAAATTAATCACTAACCTTGAACAACTTCATCAGATGACAGTCTTATAACATCATGTTATACAATACACTTATGTTTGATTCGAAAATGTGCATATTTAGAGCTGCAAACCGTGGTTATACATTGTGAAAATGTAGCAACATTTCCCCAGAATGTCAGGAGCTATTTTGGACACTCACCTAATCTGACCAAAGAACTCATCATAAACTTTACTAAAAAATACATGTCGTACAGCAAATGAAAGATACACTGGTTGTTAATGCAACCGCCGTGTTAGATTTTTAAAAATAACTTTACCATAAAACAGCCTGCGTTATTGCGAGACAGCACCCGCCAAAACGGCGGAGAATAGAAATAACATTATCCACAGAAATACGAAATAACATCATAAATTGTTCTTACTTTTGCTGAGCTTCCATCAGAATCTTGTACAAGGAGTCATTGGTCCAGAATAAATCGTTGTTTGGTTTTAGAATGTCCTTTTCTCATGTCGAATTCGCGCCACAATGCTAGCCAATGTTGATGATGTTCCCATTTTCTCTCGACGCAAAGAACGGAAAACTCCAAAAGTCCCAATACACGTTGAATAATCTGATAAAACTCGGTTGAAAAAACATACTTTACGATGTTATTATCACATGTATCAGATAAAATCAGAGCCGGAGAACTTAGTCGTGTATACCGACCGCTTATCAGAAGACAATATGGAGGTGCTTCGCGCGCCTAGGTAGAGAAAGGAAATTCCTGACCTGCCACTCCAAAAGCTCTTGTTCGACCTCAGATCAAGCTAGACACCCCATTCCACCTTCCACTGCCTGTTGACATCTAGTGGAAGGCGTATGAAGTGCATGCATATTGATAAATATTAGCCAGTTGAATAGGCAGGCCCTGGAACAGAGCCTCGCTTTCAGATTTTTCACTTCCTGTATGGAAGTTTGCTGCAAAATGAGTTATGTTTTACTCACAGATATAATTCAAACAGTTTTAGAAACTTGAGTGTTTTCTATCAAATAGTAATAATAATATGCATATTGTATGATCTAGAATAGAGTACGAGGCAGTTTAATTTGGGCACGATTTTTTCTAAAGTGGAAATAGCGACCCCCTATTGACAAGAAGTTTTAACCAGAGACTCTGAACTCTACACGACGATCGAGCAACAGAGAAGGCAACAACCACATACGGGCGTAAATATATACATTGCACATGAACAGCCGCTCATTCGAGAATAATTGCAAAGGATTAGCATTTTAATGATTATAATTATCCACTGTTTGTAGTGGATATAATCTGTATTTTCTGCTCTTCTCAGTCCCCACCCCTTTCCTTTGTCTACCAAGCCGTCGTATCAGCTTAGCCACCTAGGGACTTTTCTATCATTGCTAGTAACCAATATTAACTGTTTGTTTGCTATGTAATTCTGTGTGATGATTTAGTGTAATTAGTAAATAAATAATTAAGCCAATTTGTATATCGCTGATTCATGATTTTGGCTAGGGTTCATGCAAATATTCAAGGGTTTGCAACTTCCAGTAATGAGAACTGATGAGGCAATTAATAATTAATTAATTAATAGAAGATTAAAATTAAGAGTTAAATGTGGAAAATTATAACTTTGTAATCTCGACATTTTCCATGGTGCCCTGACTTCCTAGTTAATTAATGTTTACATGATTCGTTTAATCACATAATAATTAGACCTAGAGAACTGATTTGATATAAATAAGTCTTCACATTTAATGATAGTCCAGACACGACACACCTATTCTGTAAAATCACCCATAATATAATAGGTCCCTCCTAGGCCTACTAGAACAACATGTCCTTGTAGCATTGGGAAACCTGCCAGTGAGTGTATATTATGCTCAGTGATATAAATGACTGAAAACAAAAACAGAAAGGTTTAAGAGCGCCGATTTATTATAGAAAAAAATTACATCAGCATTTTATTTGATAAACATATTGGAAAAGGCTTTATTTCACATGGTGTTGCCAAAGCTGCAGCTGTTTGGCTATTACACACACACAAACAAAGACCACCAGTGGCTATCACTACCGTAGACACAATCTAAACATCATGTCTGAAATGCCAGTTTAGTCGACTTCACAACATGCTTTCACTGTCCTTCTCTGTCTGACTGTGCTTTGGTCAACAACTTTTCAATTCACTTATGTATACATACAGATAGATAAACATAAAGATAACAAAAAATCAAGTATAAGCACAAAATATGCCAAAGGATATCACAAAACAGTAAACCCAACAACACCATGTAATAAGACACGTTGGTCATCTTGGCAGTGAAGGCATTGGGCTGGTTGAGTTTGGGTTACTAGATCCATCTACTACAGTAGAACCAAAATTGACACTTCTCTTTAAAAACAGACCGTCCAGCATAGCAATATATCTCCAATATTTCTTTGACATTGTTAAGTGCAGGGAAGGGTATGGGAAGGAATGAGAGCGAGGAAAGGGATGGAGGGGGGGGTTACAGAAACACAGTCATTTAGGTAGTGAAATATATACAAGGGGAAAGAGGAACAACCCCAAAATGGGAAGTTTAGATACATAAAAGTGGGCTTTGGTCTCGTTAGAACAGCTCAGAGAAGCACATTTTTAGAAACAATTGTTTAAGGCTGGTTGGGAATTGCCTTAAAAAACTACTGTCAGCCCATGGGTACCTCTTACTACCCTGATCACTTTGGCACAAGCAAATGTGCTGAATATGCATTTCAGAGTCATAGGAAGAGGGAAACATCATAGAAATAAATAGAACACTATGGGCCAGTTTCCAGGACACAGATAACGCTAATGCTATTGGACTAAGAAGCACTTTCAATGGAGAATCTCCATTTAATTTTGTCCCTCTATTTTAGATTTAGTCTAGTCTTTGTAATTTTGACAAAAATATTACGTCTTAGTAAATAAATTATTTGATTAATAATTTAGTCAAGTTATTGTCAAAATGAAGAAAACAAATGGGCCATTTTAGTCAACTAAATGCTCTTTCATTTTAGTCACATCATTTATATTGCCTTATTAAACTTATACTAAACATAAATCACTGACTTCCATGTGCACAAACATATATAGCTGTGTCCTACAAACATATTTTTATGCATACCATCCTATTCTCAACAGCAGAAATTACTAACTTATATAAGAATTATCTGGCCACGTAAATTCCTAATTCAGGCTACATAGATATTACACACACACACACACACACACACACACACACACACACACACACACACACACACAAAGTCCCAGTGCTCGAGTCACTGGGAGCACATTAACTCAAAATAAAGTTATTTGCCCAGTCAGATATAGGTGTCCTGGCAAGAAGAATTTAGTCAATACATTTTTTGCAGTGCTTTTCTTCCTTTCTTTCTGTGCCACCAAATGTTTGCATATACAGTAGGCTACTGGTAATGTACCAGGGCCACATTCAGTAGCAAAATGTCAGAGGCATGTTTGTTCTACATAGCATATTTCTATCTGAACATTCCAAAAAGTTGCATCCTGCTGAACGCCCCAGTTTGTTAGCTATAGCTAGCTATTGAGGTAACATGACTGAACAAGGTGTAGTCTAAACAAATGGTTAACGGTCTGGTCCGCAAGTAACCTACTTTTAGCAAGGCCCACAATATTCTTTATGAATATAAAATGCAGCCCGCCAACGCACAATAAAAAGAGACAACATAGACCCGGGTCATGTCTTTTGAACAGTAAGGGCTAGCATCAAGCGTTTTCTCTGAGGAAAAGAGGGAGACTTGGCTACAGAACCTGCCTATGAAAGGCAGTGGGGAAGGTGGGAGGGTTGCGCGAGACTACAAATTCTAAAAACAGCCTACTTTTCTCTACTCAAGGAAGAGAAGAACGTAGCTAGACTGTAGTTTTACTATTAAACTCAATGCTGCTATTGTTTTGCATTTTGTAAAGCATCTTGTGTTTCTTAACCAGGCAAACGGTAGCTGACTAGAAGGCTGGTGGTGACTGGTTAGCTACGGGAAATCAAAAAGAGTTGCCTGCGCAATGTGTATAATCGGAGACGGAGCTGGAGTGAAGCCTGTCCACACTCATCGCTTGCTCCCCCCCAGCTCACCAGCTGATGTAGGCTGTGTGTGAAAATAACTGCATCTGTCCTGCTTATATTAATTGTGCTTATCACTGAAAAGTGCTAGATTTGTTCAAAAACTGTTGTCCTGTCCACTAAAGAGTCCGATTTTAATCACAGAGATAATGTTGTCTTGTCTCATTTTAGTCAACTGAAATGAAAAATCACTTTCGCTCAGTTCGTTTTTTTTCCTACGTCTGTTTAGTCAGTCTCGTCAATTGCCACTGAAAATAGGTTTGACAAATATTAGGGGAAAACAAATGTCTAAATTGATGCTTAATCTGTGTCCGGGGAACAGGCCCTATATGGGGGAAATCTCTTTTGGGGAAAATGGCGAGGGAAATGGTGAGGAGCATATCATCAAGAGTCCACAGGAGCTGCTTTGTATCCTCTACAGCCCACCTTGCACCCACACTCCCCTCAGTACAGTCCTGGGACATCAAATCAGGAGCACCTGCTGGTCCTTGAGCTGTCGTCAGTGGTCAGATGGTGCATCACATGCTTAGCGGGCCCCCCCCACTGCAACACAAGTGTCGAGAACAAATCCCTCCCCCCTCTTTGGCCTCCTCCAGTTGTTGTTGCAGGTGGAACATTTTATTTTTTAGATGAAACTGTCCCCTCCTTCCTTCTCTCATCCATCCATGATGCGGTACACAGCGAGAGAGCTCTCCCAGCACAGAAGGTTGTGAGACAGGCTTCAGGGTGACGTGGCAGAGCGAAGATGAATAACTAACCACAAGGAGTTTCTGGGTTAGGGAGCCATTGACTGCTTCTCTCTACATTTGCAGGAAATCAGGAGACTCCAGGACGGGCTCTAGAAAACAGACGCATACAGTGAGCTCCAAAAGTATTGGGACAGTGACAAATGTTTTGTTCTTTTGGCTCTGTACTCCAGCACTTTGGATTTGAAATGATACATTGACTATGAGGTTAAAGTGCAGACTGACCGCTTTAAATTTGAGGGCATTTTCACCCATATTGGGTGAACCGTTTAGAAATTACAAGACTTTTTGTACACAGTCCCACCATTTTAGGGGACCAAAAGTATTGGGACAAATTGACTTGTGTAAGTAGTCAAACGTTTAGTATTCCTAGCACGCAATGACTTCATCTAGCTTGTGTCTCTACAAACTTGTTGGATGCATTTGGTGTTTGTTTTGGTTGAGTTTCAGATTATTTCGTGCCCAATAGAAATGAATGGTAAAAAATGTAGTGTCATTTTGGAGTCACTTTTATTCTAAATAAGAATATAATATTTCTAAACATGTCTACATTAATGTGGATGCTACCATGCTTACGTATAGTCCTGAATGAATGAATAATGATGAGTGAGTAAGTTACAGGTGTACAAATATCATACCCCAAGACATGCTAACCTCTCACCATTACAATAACATGGAAGGTTAGCATGTTTGGGTGTAGTATGATACACAACATGACCAAAAGTATGTGTACACCTGCTCGTCGAACATCTAATTCCAAAATCAAGGGCATTAGTATGGAGTTGGTCCCCCCTTTGCTGCTATTAAAGCCTCCACTCTCCTGGGAAGGCTTTCCACTAGATGGTTGGAACATTGCTGCGGGGATTTGCTTCCATTCACCTACAAGAGCATTAGTGAGGTCGGGCACTGATGTTGGGCGACTAGGCTTGGCTTGATGTAATCATTGCGTGCTAGGACTATGGCACCAAATACTAAACGTTTGACTACTTTAATATACGTAAGTGAATTTGTCACAATAGTTTTTGGTCCCCTAAATGTGGGGACTATGTACAATAAGTGCTGTAATTTCTAAACAGTTATATGGATGAAAATACCCTCACATTAAAGCTGACAGTCTGCACTTTAACCTCATTGTATCATTTCAAATTCAGTACAGTGCCAAAAAAAAAAAAAAAAAATGTGTCACTGTCCCAATACTTTTGGAGCTCACTGTACACACACACCAAGAGAGGGAAGTTAGTTACTGCATCAGATACTGTAAGTCGGTCTGTTGTAATATTGGTTTGCTTAGGGAACATTTGTAACTGATGAGGAAACAAAGTCTTTGTACATAAATGTTTCAATACTTTCTCAGTACTTTGCCAACACAGTCCCCCTCAAAATAGATAAAAGAATACTGCACATTCTGTACAAGACACAAGCAATTCTACAGACAGTCTGCATTTCATAGAATAAGACGAATAAGATGTGTCAGTCAAAAGCAGAACCAGAAAGAGGTTCTAGACCAGTGTTGTGAAATACTGAAAAAGAAAGCGGAAACTATTGATGCTAAAATTCCACCGAGTTGAAGGTCAGTGTGGGCTATTATTTTTAAGCAGAAAACATGAAGTGAGCCTGTGTTTGTGTGCGTTAGAGAATCAGCTGTGGAACAAGCTTTTATATCTAAGACAGGCTTAGTGGCCTAAGACAGGCCCTCTCTCCTCTCTCTGTTCCGCCAAGACTTGGCTACCAGGAAACCGGGCAATCCACCTCGGAATGCCGTGAATGTCTGTACAGGTTCCCCAGGAATAAAGATTGAAAAAAATGTGTTGATCAAAGGAGCTCATGTTCTAGACTATGAAGATGGAGAGTGGCTATCTGAAATTGCGCCCTATTCCCTATGTAGAAAGCACTAAGGGCTGTGTGTATGGTTGGGGTAGGATGGGGCAGAGGGGTCAAATGACTGTCTGTCAGGTGTGAAAGTAAAGTTGATCTGAGTGATAAATGACAGTAGCAGACTTGGGCTCAAATACTTAAGCTGGGCATGATTGAACTTGCCTGGCTCAATTCAACCAGAAGAATAGTTGCAAAACTGTGAATGCTGCTCATCTGGGACTCCAAGTAGGCTATAGCAAACACTTCAAATATTTGAACGATTTTGAATAGTATTTTAACACAGATCTGGACATTAAGAGGGTGAGAGGGGGAAGGAGTCAGAGGAGGTAAGTGGGGTGGTGCAGCCATGCTCTATTCAGTGGGGACTGGGAAGTGGGAATGGGGAGTGAAACTGGATTTGACTTTTGGTGCAAACCAGTTTCCTTAGTCCCGTCACACTAAAGCCAACTGTGTGTGTGTGTGTTTTAGCCAAGACTTCCTTCATATGCTGGTTGTTGCTCTGTGCTCTGACAGGCGTGTAAAGCAATGGTAAGCTCATATTACGTCAGACCTTGGTTGCGTTTGTGTGGAAATTAAAATGACAGCAGTCAACTCTTGTGCAATATCAATAGGTGGCTGTCTGCTTCTCTGTGTCAACATCTATGTGTATGTACTTGCATGTGTGTGGAAGGTGGCCATTTGTGTATAAAAAAAAATAAAAAAGCGCTTTTGGTGCAATTTTCACAAGTATGTGGTAAACTCTTGTTTCAAAACTCTAAGCACAACACACAAAATCATACAGTCAATTTTTCACCCAAGTTAATAAGTGTTCCATCTGGAAATACATGTTTCACATTGCAATACATCTTCATCTAAAGTAAATACCTTTCACAAGGCAATGCTCACATTACTTTAGATATCATCCACAGGGATGTTGGTTGATGTTGACTCCAATGCTGCCCACAGTTGTGTCAAGTTGGCTGGATGTCCTTTGGGTGGTGGACCATTGTTGATACACACAGGAAACTGTTGAGTGTGAAAAACCCAGCGGTGTTGCAGTTCTTGACACAAATCGGTGCACCTGGCACCTACTACCATATCCTGCTCAAAGGCACAAAAGTCTTTTGTCTTACCAATTCACCCTCTGAATGGCACACGTACACGATCCGTGTCTCAATTTTCTCAAGGCTTAAAAATATTGACAAGATCAGAGATGTACTGTATATAACAAATCAAAGTGTATTGGTAGTGTACACAGATTAGCAGATGTTACAGCAGGTGCAGCAAAATGCTTGTGTTTCGAGCTCCTAGAGTGCAGTAATACAATATCAATACAAACATGCAAATAATACAGAAACTCCAAAACAACCCCTATATAGTAAACTGAGAGGGGGGGGGGGGGGGTGGTAATGGACCATTGGCCAATACAGTACTGTAATATGGTGATATATTTTCCATTTAAGTAGCAGACAATTTTATCCAAAGTGACAACAGTCCACACATTTTGGTGTGTGACTCCATTTTGGTGTGCGACTCAAACCCACAATTCCAGTGTTGCTAGTGACACGCTCTTGTGAACTGAGCCACGTACATGACCACTACAATACATTAGTACAATACACAATTACAATACAGGAAGAAAATGCATGATTGCCATCCACATGAGCGTACCACCCTCCTTCAGGCCATGGATAAAGCATGCAATGATTTCAATACAGACCTACAGTACCAGTCAAAAGTTTGGACACACCTATTCATTCCAGGGTTTTTCTATATTTTTACTGTTTTCTACATTGTTGAATAATAGTGAAGACATCAAAACTATGAAATAGTTGGAATCATGTAGTAACCAAAAAAGTGTTAAGCAAATCAACATATGTTATATTTGAGATTCTTCAAAGTAGCCACCCTTTGCCTTGTTGACAGCTTTGCACACTTGGCATTCTCTCAACCAGCTTCATGAGGTACTCACCTGGAATGAATTTCAATTAACAGGTGTGCCTTGTTAATTTGTGGAATGCCTTTGAGCCAATGAGTTGTTGTGACAGGGTAGGGGTGATATACAGAAGATAGCCCTATTTGGTAAAAGACCAAGTCCGTATTATGTCAAGAACATCTCAAGTAAGCAGAGAGAAATTACAGTTCATCATTACTTTAAGACATGAAGGTCGAGAGAATGCCAGGAGTGTGCAAATCTGTCATCAAGGCAAAGGGTGGCTACTTTGAACAATCTAAAACATAATTTGATTTGTTCAACACTTTGTTGGTTACTACATGATTCCATATGTGTTATTTCATAGGTTTTGATGTCTTCACTATTATTCTACAATGTAGAAAATAGTACAAATAAAGAAACATCCTTGAATGAGTAGGTGTGTCCAAACTCTTGACTGGTACTGTATGTCATGCTTGGATTCGCCATGCCAAAAGGTTTTTCGCCAGGTGCATGAACAATGTGGATATTTCCTGCGATTTCGATGAGAACATATGGCCAAATGCTCAAGACAGGCTTGATGCAAACTAGTAGTGCCTGCTAAACATAGTTTCTTTCATTCTTTCATTTGAAAGATGTCTTCAATGATGACACATGGGATAGAAATTATGGAAATTATGTTCAGTCAAATTTATGGGTAAAGCAAGTGTATTGCCTAATGTGAAAACAGTGTAGACATTGTGATTTACAGAACTGTAGCATACTACATTCAGACGTCAATTTTGAAACATGTATCTTCATTTTTTTGGGTTATTGGATTCATGTATTGTTAAAATAACACAATTGAGAAGCTAACATTATGTTGTGTTTTGGTGCTTAAACCAACTCATTATATTTCACAGTAATATTGCATTTTGGATCAAAGGTTGTGTTGAAAGAAGTCTACAAACAAAATTCATGTACTGTACAACAATCGTTTTTGAACGCAAGACTGGCTGCGTTACAAGTGATACTTGTGAAAATAGTACCAACGCGATAAATAAAGATTTATGCCCTGTGTGTGCATGAGCATTCATGCATTCGTGCGTGTATGTATGTGTGTGTGTGTGCATGCATGTCTGTGTGTTATATCCTGTGTGTATGCGTCTTACCCTGTTCTGGGAAGAACACGACTCCGTGTGCGGGAGGAGATAGGGGGGTGCCAGGGTCGGACAGAAGCAGGTGTCGGCCTGTCTCTGAGGACTGCCTGGTCATGATTTGAGACACAGTCCTGGTCTTAGCCTGGCCCAGGGGTGAACCCCCCAGAAACACTGGGTTCTCATGGCCCGCAGCCTCACTGAGGAGAGACACACACAGGGGAGAGGAAATAAACTACCAGATAGATGTATACAGAAAACATATACCGTATTGTATATTGTACACAACTGCTATCCGATACAGATAACTTCTTATACATATTGGATTAAGTGTAAACTCCCTCTGTGCAGTGCACTTCATCAGTCCCAATTCAAGTACATTATTTTTACACTCCTCCAATTGTATGAGTCGGTGAGTGCACATGTACAAGTTCTCAAGACATTGCATACTTATATCAACAGTTGACTGTGCATGAATACATACATACTGTACATAACAGTGTGATTACCACATTTGTATCTGTTATCAACAGTGTTATGGAAGTGTGTCTGTGGTTAGTGTTAGCCTAATGTCAGAGGGAAGCCATAGCTGGCGTCTGGGCTGTGCGAAACTCAACTCACCTGTCCATTCTCACCAGCTCGTGTGCACCTGGGAGGGGGGAAAGGGAAATGGCCCATTATCAGACAACAAAGCAGCGTGCTAAATCTATGCATGTTTATTCCCTAACGTCATACTTGCTAGTGTAGAGGAAATGAGTTTAAGAGCTGAAGCTGTGTGTGTGTGTGTGTGTGTGTGTGTGTGTGTGTGTGTGTGTGTGTGTGTGTGTGTGTGTGTGTGTGTGTGTCTTTGTTACTCACGTCGTCTGGACTGGGCAGATTGCCTTTGCTTGTACACTAACACCAGGATGAGGGGCAAAGAGAGAATAGCCATGATGCATGCAGCTGTGGCCAGGCCTGCAGTCACTGACCCTGAGGATACCGTAAAGAGACCAGGGGCAAAATTAACCTCAAAGAGCATTTTACTTAGCCTGATGGAACCAGCCTGATCGCTGTGTCCACCATTTTATTTCCTTGCTATAATCAGTCTAAACTTCCTCCTCATTGAAACAGTTTGAGCCTATAATGAGGGGCTATATTTAAAACTAACTGGTCTGTGGCTGGATCTCTTTCAACCAACCAGAGGACAGCCTAATTCAACGTACATGTCTGATTTTGCACTAAACCCACCCATTGTTTCTGAGAGGATGCTGATTGGTCCCTTTATACCAAACGCCCATATTTAGTCTGCAAAAACACTACAGTGAATACTACTGTAAAGTCAGCAAAAACACTACAGTGAAAACGATAGTATTTATACCAACTCATTGGCCTTGTGGTTAGAGTGTCTGCGCTGAGATTGGAAGGTTGTGAGTCCAATCCCTGGTCGAGTCATACCAAATACTATAAAAATGGGACCTGATGCATCTCTGCTTGGCACTCAGCATTAAGGAGATGGATTGGGGGCAAAGCCATGCAATAGACTAGCGTCCTGTCCAGAGGGTGTACTTGTCCATCAAGCTGCCTCGCGCTACAGAAACAGGAGATGGGCTCCTGCCCTATGAGCCATTCCGTCCCGCACAAGTTACGTAATTACTTATATATACACACTATATAGCCTTTTTTCGTATGGGGAGGTGACTCCAATAATCAACTAATCATGACCTTCAGTTTAGAATGCAATTAGTTTAATCAGCTGTGTTTGCTAGGGATGGGGAAAAAGTGTGACACCACTCCGGCGCCCAAGGACTGGAGTTGCCCTGTGCTAGAGGCAGGTACAATTGTATTTCCCTGTGCTAGAGGCAGGTACAATTCTATTTCCCTGTGCTAGAGGCAGGTACAATTCTATTTCCCTGTGCTAGAGGCAGGTACAATTGTCCATGTGAATAAAGTATACCTTCTGGTGGCTTGATGTCCAATTGAGTGCATTTCGCCTCGTCGCTTTTCCCTACAGAGAGATGAGGCGACATACAAGACAGTTTAGCATTTTTAAATGTCATGATAAGAATGGACATTGACTCGTAGTTGCACCGTGCACACACACACACACACACACACACACACACACACACACACACACACACACAAATATTAAAACAATTGACAGACATGTGAATTCAAACACACGCAGAAACTCAAAACACACATTTTCTCTCTCTCTCACACACACACACACACACACACACACACACAGACAGACTTACAAGGTGTGATAGTGAGAAAGACGTGGCTATGCGTCCTCTGCACCACCTTGCCATTGTTTATATCCAGGGAGAGGCAGCAGTAGCGCCCTTGGTCAGATTCGGTGACGAGCTGCAGTTGCACCCAGAAAGACTCTTCGCTTGACCCGTACTGTACCCCCCAAGGAAGCGCCGCACGGGAATAATTGCCCTTGTGATTGTGGGCGCGGGGGTGCACCTTGTCATGGCAATGCTCAGCTGAGTGGGGGGTGAAGAGCCAGCTTTGATGCAGGCGGTCCAAGGGGTGCAGCTTGGCACCTCTCTGGGCACAGAGCAGGGTGACGTTGGCACCCTTCTCGCAGATGTAGGAAAGGTGGGGGGCGGTGACAGTCAAGCGGGTGTGAGGATGGGTCACGTCTCCATTGGCTGCAGAGGAGACAGAGTGGACACTTATTGGTGGGAGCACTTGTCAACTGACAAATTAGGCACTAGTTGGTTAAGCAAAGAACTGGGGTATATTCATTAGTGAGAAATGAAAACATTTTGCAACTAAATATTTTTCATTGGACTATTTCAAGTACGTCCCTCCCTGTTTTGTCCCATTTGGTAAGGGTAGTCACATCATCATAGAAGTTGTTTCAGGAAGAAACAGTGCCTTCAGAAACTATCCTTGACTTTTTACACATTTTGTTACATTACATGACAAAGCTAAAACAGATTTTTGCAACAAAAAAATGTATAATTCAACCTGAAAAAACGTATTTACATAAGTATTCAGACCCTTTGCTGTGATACTCGAAATTGAGCTCAGGTGCATCCTGTTTCCATTGGTCATCCTTAAGATGTTTCTACAACTTGATTGGAGTCCACCTGTGGTAAACTCAATTGATTGGACATGGTTTGGAAAGGCACAGACCTGTCTATAAAAGGTCTCACAGTTGACAGTGCATGTCAGAACAAAAACCAAGCCATGAGATCGAAGGAATTGTCCGTAGAGCTCCGAGACAGGATTGTGTCGAGGCACAGATCTAGGGAAGGGTACCCAAAAATGTCTGCAGCATTGAAGTTCCCCAAGAACACAGTGGCTTCCCTCATTCTTAAAAGGATGAAGTTTGGAACCACCAAGACTCTTCCTAAAGCTGGCTGCCTTGCCAAACTTAGCAATCGGGGAAGAAGGGCCTTGATCAGGGAGATGACTAAAAACCTGATGGTCACTCTGACAGAGCTCTAGAGTTCCTCTTTGAAGATGGGAGAACCTTCCAGAAGGACAACCATCTCTGGAGCATTCCATCAATGAGGCCTTTATGGATGGTATAGTGGCCAGACAGAAGCCACTCCTCAGTAAAAGGCACATGACAGCCCGCTTGGAGTTTGCCAAAAGGCGCCTAATGACTATCAGAACATGAGAAACAAGATTCTCTGGTCTAATGAAACCAATATTGAACTCTTTGGCCTGAATGCCACGCGTCACGCCTGCAGGAAACCTGGCACCATCCCTATGGTGAAGCATGGTGGTGGCAGCATCATGCTGTGGGAATGTTTTTCAACGGCAGGGACTGGGAGACTAGTCAGGATCGAGGCAAAGATGAACGGAGCAAAGTACAGAGAGATCCTTGATGAAATCCTGCTCCAGAGCACTAAGGACCTCCGACTGGGGCGAAGGTTCACCTTCAAACAGGACAACGACCCTAAGCACATATCCAAGACCACGTAGGAGTGGTACAGGACAAGGCTCTGAATGTCATTGAGTGGCCCAGCCAGAGCCCGGACTTGAACCTGATCGAACATTGCTGGAAAGACCTGAAAATATCTTTGCAGCAACCCTCCCCATCTAACCTGACAGAGCTTGAGATGATCTGCAGTGAAGAATCAGAGAAACTCCCCAAATACAGGTGTGCCAGGCTTGTAGCGTCCTATCCAAGAAAACTCTAGGCTGTAATCGCTGCCAAAGGTCCTTCAACAAAGTACTGAGTAAAGGGTCTGAATACTTATGCAAATGTGATATTTCACAAGTTGTTTTTTTTAAATACATTTTTGCTTTGTCATTATGGGTATTGTGTTTAGATTTATGAGGGAAAAAAACTATTTAATCCATTTTAGAATAAGGCTGTAACCTAACAAAATGTGGAAAAAGTCGAGGGATCTGAATACTTTCCGAATGCACTGTACAAAGTACTATGGTTACAAGTACAAAAACAACCCTTTAAAACTGCACACTGAGGCTTGTTATGATACATTCTGCTTTTGCATATTATAGGTCAGCTTGTTTCATTTCCTGTATTCTGGGTATCCGTTTGCTGGTTAGAAAGTACAGACAGAGAGTGTTCTAGTCTGCTGTCTATACAAATGCTCTCCAGATAGTTAATAGAGAGAGACAGACAGACGGACAGAGTCGCAAACACATGTGTGTGGGGGGGGGGGGGGGGGGGGGGGAAGAAAGAAAGAAAGAGAGAGAGAGATGCATGCCAATTGTGAGTGTCTGTTGAGCTTTTGCATATTTCAGTTGGACACAGTTCCAATGTACAGTACCTGTCAGAAGCTTGGACATACCTACTCATTCTATTTCTTTGTTTTTACTATTTTATACATTGTAGAATAATAGTGAAGACATCTAACAAAAAAAAGTGTTAAACAAATCAAAATATATTTTATTTTTAAGATTGTTCAAAGTAGCCACCCTTTGCCTTGATGACAGCTTTGCAAACTCTTGGCATTCTCCAGATTTAAGCCACGCCTCAGTAAAAAGGCACATGACAGCCCGCTTGGAGTTTGCCAAAAGGCACCTGAAGACGACCAGACCATGAGAAACAAGATATACACACACTTCAAAAATCAGTGTAGATGAAGAGGAGGAGACATGGATTGTGTATGTGTTCCATTCAGAGGATGAATATGGGCAAGACAAAAGATGTACGTGTCTTTGAACAGTGTATGGTGGTAGGTAGCATGGGGCACCAGTTTGAGTGTGTCAAGAACTGCAATGCTGCACGGTTTCACACTCAACAATTTCCCATGTATCATGAATGGTCCACCACCCAAAGATGTCCAGCCAACTTGACACAACTGTGGCAAGCACTGGAATCAACATGGGCCAGCATCTCTGAGGAACGCTTTCGACACCTTCTAGAGTCCATGCCCTGACAAATTGAGGCTGTTCTGTGGACAAAAGGGGTGCAACTCAATATTTTGAATGTGTTCCTAATGCTTTGTATACTCATTGTATTTCCACACTGAGTTTGAATTATGAGAATTCCCGTTTAGTGTAAGAGCTGTTTGAAAAGGCTTTATGAAAGGTCAGCCTGTTTTGGTGGGAGGGAGTTTTGGCCTCCCATGGTGACATCACCATGCAGTAAATGAGTTAATAGAGCAATAAGTATAAGATGATCATGTTTTTCATGCGAGTAGTGATTCATTTACGTCTGTCCCTCATTTTAAGGTCAACCATGTTATGTGAACTGAACTATGGTGAAAGTATTCCTTTAAAAAAAAAATATATATATATATATAGATCAAATCCCCGAGCTGACAAGGTACAAATCTGTCGTTCTGCCCCTGAACAAGGCAGTTAACCCACTAGGCCGTCATTGAAAATAAGAATTTGGTCTTAACTGACTTGCCTAGTTAAATACAGGTAAAGTAAAAATAAATACAAAAATTCAAGAGAAACACTGAACATGTAATATTCACATCATGGTGTAAAAGCAGGTGAGCTGGTTCTACTCTTTCTGGCCATTTTCTGGTGTTTTGTGTGAGAGGATCTAGCATAAAACATCAATCCTGTTTTAACAATTAAAACTAATTTGTGAAGCTTGCATTCAATTGCCACTTCCTGTTGGACACAACAAGCTTCCATTCCCCATGTTACAAGGGGATTTAGGGCGGATTTGACATGCATTCGTTAACCCTGTTATTTTATTTGGCACTTGAGAAAGTCAATTTTTTATTCAACCTCTTGATAAGGGAAAATGTTTTGTTAACAGAATGTTAAAATTAGGTGAAATCAAATTTTTTGGGGGGACTAAGTGTCACGCCCTGACCGTAGAGAGCTTTTTATGTCTCTATTTTGGTTTGGTCAGGGTGTGATTTGGGTGGGCATTCTATGTTCCTTTTCTATGTTTTGTATTTCTTTGTTGTTTGGCGGGTGTGGTTCTCAATCAGAGGCAGCTGTCTATCGTTGCCTCTGATTGAGAACCATACTTAGGTAGCTTTTCCCACATGGTTTTTGTGAGTAGTTGTTTTCTGTTTTTGTGTCTTCACCAGACAGATCTGTCTCGTGTTGTTACATTTTGTTATTTTGTCTCAGTGTTCAGTTTTTTAAATAAATAATCATGAACACTTCCCACGCTGTGCTTTGGTTCACACCTTCTTCATACGACGACCGTTACACTAAGTTACACTTCTCAAAAAAAGCACCAAATTGGTTAAATGACCCGCCTGTCAATGATTTTAGAAGGAGGCCTAATGATGATTTTAATTATTTCACTTTCCATATCTGTCTAGACTTGTAAGATATCCAGACACAACTTGTGCCTGACTACCTCCAGAGGTGGTCAGGAAGATCTGACCATAATCAGATCACAATGCATCTTTTAATTGTCTACACCATGGTTCCCAAACTCGGTCCTGGGTCCCCTCCCGGTTAAACGTTTTGGTTTTTGCCTTAGCACTACACAGCTGATTCAAATAACCAACTCATCATCAAACTTAGATTATTTGAATCAGCTGTGTAGTGCTAGGGCAAAAAACTAAATGTGCACCCAGGGGGGGCCCCAGGACCGAGTTTGAGAAACCTTGGTCTACACCTGTCTGTGGGCACAATCAGAATGTGGACAAGATCAGAACAAAGGAGGCATGTTAGAACCAGGTATAAAACGGGGCTATAGTCACAGCTAGTCAGTGTTGTGTCCTTGGGCCTGTTAAAGAAGTGACTGAGTAGGAGTGTCGGTCCCAAGGTCTAGGTGGTGGCAGGCTGAAGGACACTGTGGGAAGGAAGGACTCTGCTCTGACTCAATATTGTTAGAGGGTTTAAACACTATTTTATGCTTGGATGTTTGTTTTAGCCTGCCTGGAGTGTCAGGTGGGCAAGGTTTGCAATGTCTGGACTTTTCTATTGGTTCCATTGCAACAGGCAGGCTCAATCAAGAAAAGCTAGTATTTGGAACCCAGGTCTGGTCTTGTCTGTCCCGGACAGTGGGTTCAAGCTATAGGTCAGAAATGTAGGCCCATTAAACCATCCTCAAGTAGATTTCCTAAACATACATACGCACAGGTCAATTTGTGCTCAGTTAGGAATAAACCCAGGCCTGGCCCTGTCAAAGTGACCCAGGAAAGTGTCTCTAATCATAGTAACCATCTCATGATTTGCCTCTGGAGATAGAGAGGATGGGATCAATGAACAAGCAGGGGTTTTTCTGAGAAACAGGAGGAAAACAGCTATCTTCATGAAAGTAGTGTAGATGACACTCGCAATGTCATCACCATCATGATTGATCATCAGTGACTAAAGCAATAGAGCCTTGAACAGACCGCCAAGACTTGACGCAGTACCAGAATGTCGACATTCAATATTCTTTTGTGTTCATATAGCACAGAATTTGGCCGTCAGTCTAGTAAAAATACTTTAGACCAGAATAACTGGTGGCATTAGCATTGCTTTCTTAAGCCTACTGTCTTCTTCAAGTTTAGCTGGAATTTAGGCCAAAAGGACTTGAGAAATCTGATTGATTGACGATAGGCCTAACATGCTTACCACACTGCCCGCATTGCATGCGAGTGTTGCAAAACAAATGTACTCGTACACGTTATTCAATAATTTCACACAAACTGCTCGCATGTCCCACCTCTCCCATCTCCTCACCCACGTGACCATATACTCACGTGGGTGATTGAAATATGAACTGAGGTCCACACTCCAGTCCAGTTGGTGGTGGTAATGCACCTTAAAGTTGGTTGCCAGCCGCCATATAAAGTCCACACGAGAAGAAGACTGAAGGAGAGATTACAAGAAACTAACTAGGTTTACCTCCTCGTCTGAGGAGGAGAACGACTATGACGACCGTTACACTAAAATGGATTAAATTAAACAACTTCCTCAGCAATCTACACACAATACCCTCTAATGGCAAAGTAAAAACAGGTTTTTAGAAATGTTTGCAAATGTATTAAATACAAAAACAGATAACTTATTTACATAAGTATTCAGACCCTTTGCTATGAGACTTGAAATTGAGCTCAGGTGCATCCTGTTTCCATTGTTTATCCTTGATGTTTCAACAATTTGATTGGAGTCCACCTGTGGTAAATTAAATTGATTGGACATGATTTGGAAAGGCACACACCTGTCAATTTAAAGGTCACACAGTTGACAGTCCAGGTCAGAGCAAAAACCAAGCCTTGAGGTCGAAGGAATTGTACGTAGAGCTTAGAGACAGGATTGTGTCCAGGCACAGATCTGGGGAAGGGTACCAAAACAATTATGCAGCATTGATGGTCCCCAAGAACACAGTGGCCTACATCATTCTTAAATGGAAGACGTTTGGAACCACCAAGAGTCTTCCTGGATTGTGCCGTCCCGGCCAAACTGAGCAATCGGGGGAGAAGGGTCTCGGTCAGGGAGGTCACCAAGAACCCAATGGTCACTCTGACAGAGCTGTAGAGTTCCTCTGTGAAGATGGGAAAACCTTCCAGGAGGACAACCATCTCTGCAGCACTCCACCAATCAGGCCTTTATGGTAGTGGCCAGACGGAAGCCACTCCTCAGTAAAAGACACATGACAACCCACTTGGAATTTGCCAAAAGGCACCTTAAGACTCTCAGACCATGAGAAACAAGATTATCTGGTCTGATGAAACAAAGATTTAACTATTTGGCCTGAATGTCAAGCGTCACGCCTGGAGGAAACCTGGCACCATCCCTACGGTGAATCATGGTGGTGGCAGCATAATGCTGTGGGGATGTTTTGCAGTGGCAGTGACTGGAAGACTAGCCACGATCGAGGCAAAGATAAATAGAACAAATTACAGAGAGATGCTTGATGAAAACCTGCTCCAGCATGCTCAGGACCTCACACTGGGGCTAAGGTTCACCATCCAACAGGACAACAACCCTAAGCACACAGCCAAGACAATGCAGGAGTGGCTTTGGGACAAGTCTCTGAATGTCCTTGAGTGACCCAGACAGAGCCCAGTCTTGAACTCGATCGAACATCTCTGGAGAGACCTGAAAATAGATGTGCAGCTTTGAGAGGATCTGCAGGGAAGAATGGGAGAAACTCCCCAAATACAGGTGTGCCAAGCTACAAATCAAAGTTTATTTGTCACGTACACCGAATACAGGTGTCGTGCTAATCCTACTGCATAGTCATCTGTTGTTGTTTTTCTCCTTACCATTGTTGAGAACATTATACAATTGAGGTAGTTATGTAGCTTCTTGCTGTACAGTTCAAGGCTTTTTCCCGTTTTTTTTCTGATTCACTGCAATGTGATTATTTTTCCTTACCAAATGCATATCGTATGACTTGTTTTAAACTGAGGGATTTCTTTCCCTTTGTTTCTATTTGTATTTGTATTTATTTTTTGTTGCCAGATGGCAACCTTACAGTTAAATGCTTACTTACAGGCCCTAACCAACAATGCAATTTTTAAGTAAAAATAGGTATTTGGTGAACAATAGATAAGTAAAGAAATAAAAAGAACTGTAAAAAGACAGAAAAATAACATTAGCGAGGCTGTATACAGGCACCGGTTAGTAAGGCTAATTGAGGTAGTAAGTTTATTTCACCTTTATTTAACCAGGTAGGCTAGTTGAGAACAAGTTCTCATTTGCATACTGCGACCTGGCCAAGGTAAAGCATAGCAATTCGACACATACAACAACACAGAGTTACACATGGGATAAACAGAACATACAGTCAATAATACAGTAGAACAAAAGAAAACAAAAGGTCTATATACAGTGAGGTAAGATAAGCGAGTTAAGGCAATAAATAGGCCATGGTGGCGAAGTAATTACAATATAGCAATTTAACACTGGAATGGTAGATGTGCAGAAGATAAATGTGCAAGTAGATATACTGGGGTGCAAAGGAGCAAGATAAATAAATAAATACAGTATGGGGATGAGGTAGGTAGATAGATGGGCTGTTTACAGATGGACTATGTACAGGTGCAGTGATCTGTGAGATGCTCTGACAGCTGGTGCTTAAAGCTAGTGAGGGAGTTGAGTCCAGCTTCAGAGATTTTTGCAGTTCGTTCCAGTCATTGACAGCAGAGAACTGGAAGGAAAGACGACCAAATGAGGAATTGGCTTTGGGGATGACCAGTGAGATATACCTGCTGGAGCACGTGCTACGAGTGGGTGCTGCTATGGTGACCAGTGAGCTGAGATAAGGCGGGGCTTTACCTAGCAGAGACTTGTAGATAACCTGTAACCTTGGTTTGGCGACGCTCCTAGTGGCAGGGGATTTTAATGCAGGGAAAGTTTATTCAGTATGAAGCTAGGGCCAACCAACGAGAGCGTACAGGTCACATTGGTGGGTAGTATATGGGGCTTTGATGACAAAACGGATGGCACTGTGATAGACTGCATCCAATTTGTTGAGTAGAGTGTTGGAGGCTACGTTATAGATGACATCGCCGAAGTCGAGGATCGGTAGGATGGTCAGTTTTACGAGGGTATGTTTGGCAGCATGAGTGAAGGATTCTTTGTTGCGAAATAGGTGAATATAGGAAGCCGATTCTAGCTTTAATTTTGGATTGGAGATGCTTAATGTGAGTCTGGAAGGAGAGTTTACAGTCTAACCAGACACCTAGGTATTTGTAGTTGTCCACGTATTCTAAGTCAGATCCGTCCAGGTGCGAGCAGGTGCGGGCAGTGATCGATTGAATAGCATGCATTTAGTTTTACTTGTGTTTAAGAGCAGTTGGAGGCCACGGAAGAAGAGTTGTAAGGCATTGAAGCTCGTCTGGAGGTTAGTTAACACAGTGGGGCCAGAAGTATAGGGGGGCCAGAAGTATACAGAATGGTGTCGTCTGCGTAGAGGTGGATCAGAGAATCACCAGCAGCAAGAGCGACATCATTGATGTATACAGAGAAGAGAGTCGGCCCGAGAATTGAACCCAGTGGCACCCCCATAGAGACTGTCAGAGGTCCGGACAACAGGCCCTCCGATTTGACACACTGAACTCGATCAGAGAAGTAGTTGGTGAACCAGGCGAGGCAATCATTTGAGAAACCAAGGCTGTCGAGTCTGCCAATAAGAATGTGGTGATTGTCAGAGTCGAAAGCCTTGGCCAGGTTGATGAATACGGCTGCACAGTAATGTCTCTTATTGATGGCGGTTATGATGTTCTTTAGGACCTTGAGCGTGGCTGAGGTGCACCCATGACCAGCTCTGAATCCAGATTGCATAGCGGAGGAGGTAAGGTGGGATTCGAAATGGTCGGTAATCTGTTTGTTAACTTGGCTTTCGAAGACCTTAGAAAGACAGGGTAGGATAGATATAGGTCAGTAGCAGTTTGGGTCTAGAGTGTCACCCCCTTTGAAGAGGGGGAAGACTGCGGCAGCTTTCCAATCTTTGGGAATCTCAGACGATACGAAAGAGAGGTTGAACAGGCTAGTAATAGGGGTTGCAACAATTTCAGCAGATAATTTTAGAAAGAGAGGGTCCAGATTGTCTAGCCCGGCTGATTTGTAGGGGTCCAGATTTTGCAGCTCTTTCAGAACATCAGCTATCTGGATTTGGGTGAAGGAGAATTGTTGGTGGCTTTGGCGGGTTGCTGTGGAGTGTGCCGGGCAGTTGACCGGGGTAGGGGTAGCCAGGTGGAAAGCATGGCCAGCCGTAGAGAAATGCTTATTGAAATTCTCAATTATAGTGGATTTATCGGTGGTAACAGTGTTTTTTTGCCTCAGAGCAGTGGGCAGCTGGGAGGAGGTGCTCTTATTCTCCATGGACTTTGTGTCCCAGAACTTTGAGTTAGCACTACAGGATGCAAATTTCTGTTTGAAAAAGTTAGCCTTAGGTTCCTGTGTATATTTGTTCCTAACTTCCCTGAAAAGTTGCATATCACGGGGGCTACTCGATGCTAATGCAGAATGCCACAGGATGTTTTTGTGCTGGTCGAGGTTATACAGGTCTGGAGTGAACCAAGGACTATATCTATGCCTAGTTCTACATTTTTTGAATGGGGCATGCTTATTTAAGATGGTGAGGAAGGCACTTTTAAAGAACATGTAGGTATGGTTAAAGTGACTATGCATATATGATGAACAGAGAGTAGCAGTAGCGTAAAAGAGGGGTTGGCGGGTGGTGGGTGAGGGACACAATGCAGATAGTCCGGGTAGCCAATGTGCGGGGGCACCGGTTAGTCGGGCTAATTGAGATATTATGTTCGTAAATGTATAGCTAAAGTGACTATGCATATACGATAAACAGAGAGTAGCAGCAGCGTAAAAGAGGGGGGAGGGGGGGGGGAGGGGGGGGGGTCCGGGACAATGCAAATCGTCCGGGTAGCCATTTCGTTACTTGTTCAGGAGTCTTATGGCTTGGGGGTAAAAATGGTTAGGTAGACTTGGTGCTCCGGTACCGCTTGCCATGCGGTAGTAGAGAGAACATTCTATGACAGGGGTGGCTGGGGTCTTTGACAATTTTTAGGGCCTTCCTCTGACACCGCCTGTTGTAGAGGTCCTGGATGGCAGGCAGCTTAGCCCCAGTGATGTACTGGGCCGTACGCACTACCCTGTGTCATCGGAGGCCGAGCAGTTGCTGTACCAGGCAGTGATGCAACCAGTCAGGATGCTCTCGATGTTGCAGCTGTTGAACCTTTTGAGGATCTGAGGACCCATGCCAAATCTTTTTAGTTTCCTGAGGGGGAATAGGCTTTGTCGATCCCTCTTCACAACTATCTTGGTGTGTTTGGACCATTCTAGTTTGTTGTTGATGTGGACACCAAGGAACTTGAAGCTCTCAACCTGCTCCACTACAGCCCTGTCGATGAGAATGGGGGAGTGCTCGGTCCTCCTTTTCCTGTATTCCACAATCATCTCCTTTGTCTTGATTATGTTGAGGGATAGGTTGTTATTCTGGCACAACCCGGCCAGGTATCGGACCTCCTCCCTATAGGCTGTCTCGTCGTTGTCGGTGATCAGACCTACCACTGTTGTGTCGTCGGCAAACGTAATAATGGTGTTGGGGTCGTGCCTGGCCACGCAGTCGTGGGTGAACAGGGAGTACAGGAGGGGACTGAGCATGCACCACTGAGGTGCTCCAGTGTTGAGTATCAGCGTGGTGGATGTATTGCTACCTACCCTCACCACCTGGGGGCGGCCTGTCAGGAAATCCAGGATCCAGTTGCAGAGGGAGGTGTTTAGTCCCAGGATCCTTAGCTTAGTGATGAGCTTTGAGGCTACTATGGTGTTGAATGCTGAGCTGTAGTCAATGAATAGCATTCTCACGTAGGTGTTCCTTTTATCCAAGTGGGAAAGGGCAGTGTGGAGTGCAATTGAGGTTGCATCATCTGTGGATCTGTTTGGACAGTATGCAAATTGGAGTGGGTCTAGGGTTTCTTATAAGGCATAGCAGGATTTCTTATAAGCTTCCGGGTTAGAGTCCCGCACTTTGAAAGCGGCGGCTCTACCCTTTAGCTCAGTGTGAATGTTGCTTTTAATCCATGGCTTACGGTTGGAGTATGTTCGTACAGTCACGTACGTCCTCGATGCACTCATTGATAAAGCCAGTGACTGATGTAGTGTACTACTAAATGCCATCGGAAGAATCCCGGAACATGATCCAGTCTGTGCTAGCAAAACAATCCTGTAGTTTAGCATCTGCTTCATTTCACAATTTTTTTATAGACCGAGTCACTGGAGCTTCCTGCTTTAATTTTGCTTGTGAGCAGGAATCAGGAGGATAGAATTGTGGTCAGAATTACCAATGGAGGGCGAGGGAGAGCTTTGTATGCATCTCTGTGTGTGGCGTACAGGTGATCTAGAATTTTTTTCTCTCTGGTTGCGCATTTAACGTGTTGATGGAAAGGTAATACTGATTTAAGTTTCCCTGCATTAAAATCCCCGGCCACTAGGAGCGCCGCCTCTGGGTGAGTGGTTTCCTGTTTGCTTATTTCCTTATTTCCTTATACAGCTGACTGAGTGCAGTCTTCGTGCCAGCATCTGTCTGTGTTGGTAAATAAACAGCCACGGAAAGTATGGATGAAAACTCTCTTGGCAAATAGTGTGGTCTACAGTTTTTTATAAGATACTCTACTTCAGGCGAGCAAAAAGAGACTTCCTTAGATTTCGTCATTCAGCCACGATTTCGTGAAACATAGGATATTACAGTTTTTGATGTCCCATTGGTAGGACATTCGTGATCGTACCTCGTCTAGTTTATTGTCTAATGATTGCACGTTGGCAAGCAATTTTGACGGTAACGTCAGCTTTCCCACTCTCCGTCTGCGGATCCTTATGAGGCACCCCGCTCTGTGTCCTCTGTACCTGTGTCTCTTGCCAATGACGGGGATGTTGGCCTTGTCGGGTGTTCGAAGTACATCCTGTGCGTCCTGTTTGTTGAAGAAAAAATCTTTGTCTAATCTGAGGAGAGTGATCGCTGTCCTGATATCCAGAAGCTCTTTTTTTCCATAAGATACGGTGGCAGAAACATTATGTACAAAATAAGTTACAAATAACGCGGAAAAAAAACACATAATAGAACAATTGGTTAGGCGCCCGTAAAACTGCTGCCATTTCTTCCGGCGCCATTTTAATACAAGCTTGTAGCGTCATACCCAAGAAGACTCGAGGCTGTCATCACTACCAAAGGTATTTCAACAAAGTACTGAATAAAGGGACTGAATACTTGTACATTTGATATATATTTTATTTTTAAAAACTGTTTTTGCTTTGTCATTGAGTATTGTGTGTAGGTTGATGAGAAAAAAACGATTGAATCCATTTTAGAATAAGGCTGTAATGTAACAAAATGTGGAAAAAGTCAAGGGGTCTGAATACTGTCCGAAGGCACTGTATATATTTTTATAAGCGCAATGTGCTGACAGTTATCACAGGTGAAGTGAGACGATACAGATGACGTTGCTCATGATGTGCCCCTCAAATTATACAAATGTAACAGTCTGAGCGCACCAGTCTTGAAACCATGATAGAGATGTAACCATGTAGATTGAACAAAAATATAAAAGCAACATCCCACGATTTTACTGAGTTAGTCAATTTAAATAAATTCATTAGGCCCTAATCTATGTATTTCACATGACTAAGCAGGGGCGCAGCCATGGGTGACCCTGGGAGGACATAGGCCAGAAATACACCTCAACATATTTCCCTACCTCCCCCCTCAGACGATCCCACAGGTGAAGAAGTTGGATGTGGAAGTCCTGGGCTGGCGCGAGGTTAAGGTGGCTTATGGAAGGGAAATTAACATTAAATTCCATGCAACAGCTCTGGTGGACATTCCTGCAGTCAGCATGCCAATTCCACACTCCCTCAAAATTTGTGACAAAATGGCACATTTTAGAGTGGCCTTTTATTGTTCCCAGGCCAAGGTGCATCTGTGTAATGATCATGCTGTTTAATCAAATTCTTGATATGCCACACCTGCCAGGTGGATGGATTATCTTGGCAAAGGATAAATGCTAACTAACAGTGATGCAAACACATTTGTGCACAACATGTTCGAGAAATAAGCTCTTTGACCGTATTGGAACATTTCTGTGATCTTTTATTTCAGGTAATGAAACATGGGACCAACACTTTACATGATGCGTTTATATTTTTGTTCAATGTATTATCTGAGCGGCACTGGTGCTCCCAACTCAAAAATCTATGTGCATTTCACACACACATCTCAGGTTTATAAGTGAGGGTTCCAAAACATCTAAAAGATTATAAAAAGTTTTGCGGCACACTTGAGAGTTCCTGAAGGCACACCAATATGCTGCAGCACACCAGTTGAAAACCACTGCAGTAGAGGGTTGTGGTCAAGAGAGTGGGTTGGGTTCTGTATCTTTAGTTTACAGCCAGTTCAAGACAATGCTGTAGGCACAATGCTGTAGGATTTTAAACATCCTTTTAAACAGACTCTCGAAGCAGAAGTGAGAATGCTTCTTTGCTATTTCTCTCTCTGTGTGTGTGTGTGTGTGTGTGTGTGTGATCTGCAGGGTCACACAGCTTTAACATCTGCAGTTCTGGGGCAGCTACATATGCAAAGTGGAGACTGGAGAGCTTGCCTCGGTTGGCTTTACCAAAGGCTTTTATGTCTTAGTAAATAGTGTATAATTAAGCAATAAGGCTCGAGGGGGTGTGGTATATGGCCAATATACCATGGCCAAGGGCTGTTAATATGCACAACGCAACGCAGAGTGTATGGATATAGCCCTTAGCCGTGTAATAATGGCAATATACCACAAACACCCGAGGTGCCTTAGTGCAATTATAAACTGGTTACCAACATAACTGGAGCAGTAAAAAGAAATGTTTTGTCATACGGTCTGATAACACGGCTTTCAGCCAATCAGCCTTCAGGGCTCGATCCTCTCAGTTTATAATATCCCTTTGATTGTTTAATCACTTGAGTTTATCTAAAATTAGCAAATACCTGTGCCATCACAGGTCAAATCGGCTACTGATAACCTGTGAGGTCTAAATCGGAGCCCTTATCCAATTGAAGTGAGTTAGCGGGCGCAGCAGCTGCTTTTCATGCTTTGTCCAGGTGGACCGGGGAGTGGTGCAGGGGGTTAAACAAACTCTTAAGCAGTGCCAGATGTTGTCTCATGCACCGTTTACATCTTGACACATTTCATTACGCCGCACATCATATTCATGCAAAATATGCCCTTTTCATTCAAGACAGGAGAAACATTTAGCTTACTTACTTTTTCCTTAACTTGTTTGGATGGCTTGACTTCCTAGAAAGTATTCTTACAGAACTGCTATCTATCTATACTGTAGCTAGCGACCTCCACCTAATAATTATCATCAAAAACAAACGTCATTAGAATCAAGGGGTTGAAACCAGTTCAGGGAACAGAACCAAAAACCGGAAAATTTCATTTTCAAGGAACAGAAACATAACTAAAGTGATCAATACCGTTCCCGGAAGAGAACATGGGAACCGGTTAATAACATTCTTTGCAACAAAACACCTACACTTTGCAAAAAAGCCCTCACTCTGTCACGTTGGATTTATTAACAACAAAAAGGTAAGACGTGTTTTTATTTGTGCCGCTCTCCACACACAAACTTGTTAGCTAATGTTAGCTAGCTCAAGCTTGTTAGCCAGCTAGCTCAAAGGACATTCAAAGTTCCTCCATGGAAGTCGCTCCGACTAGGTATAATTCTGTGGACCTTATTCAGATAATACATGTCATAACAAGATACCCAGCACTTCAAGCCTCCTCCTCAACCCTCTCTCCCCAGTCCCACTTGCAAAATTTCAGTCGCATCTTGTGCCATAGGCAACACTTTTCTCTCCATGACGCATGTAAAAAACTAGCTTTCCTGCTCTATCTGCACTGATTGGTGAAGTCATTTAATGAGCGAAATGTAAAAAACTTGATTCACAGGTTAAAAAGGAACAGAAAATAATGATATAAACCGGCCCTTATTTGGTTCGAAGCTGTTCAGAACTTTATTTTGCTGGTCGGAAGAGTTGAACTGAGCAAAAAAAATAGTGGTTCTGTTCAGAACGAAACGATTGGCTAAAGAAATGTGGGTCCAACCATGACAATAAACTTTAAACGGAAGGCAACAGTCATAAAGTAGAATTGTCTTAACAGCCAATGTGTATTATTTTTTAAACATACTATTAAAATATCACAAACTTATAGGAAGCGTCGTCCGGGTTAGGGAAGGGTTTGGCCGGCCGGGATTCCATTGTCCCATTGCGCTCTAGTGACTCCTTGTGGCGGGCTAGGTGCCTGCAAGCTTACCCCGATCACCAGCTTGGCAATGTTTCCTCCGATACATTGGTGTGGCTGGCTTCCAGGTTAAGAGCGCAGTACAAGTACTTTCAATTAAAAAAATGCTTTCAATTGTTCCAAACTTTGGGTCGTCTTCAGTCCAGCTGGAGTCAATCAAAGAACAGGAAGTGACCAAACCACAGAAGATGAAAATGTGGTTTTGGGTAATGGCTTTATGGGATAGCTAGCAACATGTAAACAATTACCCATTCCAATGAGTACTATTTTAATAGCAATGTTAAATAATACACATTGGGTGCTAAGCCAATTATATTATGACTGTAGCCTCCCATTTAAGTTGAATGTAAAGACATTAGTCTTTGATAAGAATGATTAGGTGAAGGTTGCTAGCTACAGTGGTATCAACAACCTAGCCTAGCTAGCTGCTCTGCGAGTTAGCTTGTTTTGCTATAAAGTAACTAAACAAACATGTTTTATTATCACCTAAATTAATCTAGTTCTCCTGTCTTGAATGACAGTCAGCAGCAGGTCACAGTGAAATATATTTGTAAGAGAAATATCATGGCGGCCGCGGTGCAACTTAGAACTAGCCCCAAAACCTGCAACCCGCTACAAATACTTTTTTCACCCTCGACATCGTTTTCAAAGTAGACCAATTTTGCCCGGAAAACCGCGAACATGGCAACACTGATAACAAAAGAGGTGTGTGTTGATAGAGCAGTACAGCTATTGGCTGAGTCATGTGAGCGAGAGGCGAGAGAAGCACGCAAACACTGATAACTTTTTACCAGTTATTGTCATTTTGGAGACACCTCTTTCCAACCCATTTTACATACAACATATTAATACGCTAGAACTGATGCACATCAATAAATAATGGAGACAATGCACTAGAGGAGGTGGTATAATTTGACTGCTTAAGAATACAGTATCAAGCGAAGTGCTTCATGCATGCTCAGTTCTTGAGTCTTGGGGGCTGCCCGAGTGGACATTTGAAATGGACGTTATGGAACTCCCTCGCGTGGTTCTTTTTATGGGGTTCAAGTCCTCAATGAATCTGACATTAGGCTAAATGTGAAGAATGATACATTTGACTCGGTTGGAGATCAAGTAGCCTTCAGTTTATTGTTGTTGTAGCCTTGTGTTATAATGCAATTATTAATGGCCATGTTTAGTTCATTTCCAATTGGAAATTATCTAAGCTCTATTGCAATTGCCATTCAGTTGTTAGAACGTATACCATTGACGTAACAGTAGTCAGATTAGGCTACAGTTAAAACAAATTCAAAAAAATTAAACACTGGCTGTTGTTGTCAAACATATTCAGGTCAGAGATTTCAAGATCTTCTGTCCAACTTTCAGCACTCAAACTCTCCTTTCAGATTTATCTATAGTTATGAACATGCGCAAAGGGGATTTATTTACAATTATAAACCTGGTTCAAGCCCTGAATGCTGATTGGCTGAAAGCCGTGGTATATCCGACCATATACCACACGTATGACAAACGTTACGTTTTACTGCTGTAATTACGTTGGTAACCAGTTTCTAATATCATTCAGGCACCCCCTGGGTTTGCGGTATATGGACAATATACCACAGCTAACAGCTGTATCCAGGCGCATCATGCGTAAGAACAGCCGTTAGCCGTGGTATATTGGCCATATACCATTGTACAAATAATTTGGCAAGTTTAATAAAGGTGAATTATCTTTTCTCTTGCCACATATTCAAATTCCTTTATTAGGTCATGTCATAGCTTGCAATCATTTTTTAATTGTTAGACACTACAGCACTGTTGGAGCTGGGAACTAAAGCATTTCGCTACACCCCCAATAACGTACTAAAAATGTGTATGTGACAAATAACATTTGATATGATTCATTATTTTGAGGAACCCTGAATTTTGCTTCTAATATCTTTGCAAGTTACTGTGATATTCCTTCTTAATTGGCTTGATAACTTTATGGGAAAACAGTTTATTGTATAAATATGGCAATTCTTCTCTTGCTGTGAAAAAAGGGGCTTTTCTGCAGTGTTTGTTTATCTGTTCATTGGGTTAGACATTTTCGCATGACCTGGCAACCCTGTCGGTTTTGCCTGAAAACATTTCATATTTACAAACTCTTGTAAAAGTTAAAAGGAAGAGAGTAGGCTATTTAGTTTCAACGACACAGAGTAGCAACAAGCTCACACACCCAGGGCGCACAGGAGAGATTGGATTGCTTTGCTTACCTCCAACCACGGTCGCCAGGTGCAAATAGAGCAGAAACCTCAGCAGCAAATGGATCCGTAAAGTTTCTCTGCTGTATAATTCCCACGTCATTATTGTCTTCTGTCGTCTATGTAGCCTACTTTTTAATATTGTTCTTCCTTCAGACGTAGTTTTTTTTTGCCCTGCTGATATGTTAATTATTTTAACTGCGTTGGAATAACAGCCTTTGACACGTGACACTCTATGCTACAATGTCACTAGTAAAAGTAAGTTACAAGTAGTCCTGCCAAAATGTTGTGACTTGATGTCTTGCAGGGGGATATACTGTTGGCAAAATAATGCACTCCAACAAAAACCGCCCATGCGCGCTCGCGTCTCCCCCTACCTTCTCTCTCTGTCTCGCTCCTCCCCCTACCCACACTCCTTTAGCTGTTGAATGTTCCTCCATTCCAAAAACAACTGCATAAGTGTATTTTGACACCGAATTGTAGTTACAGTAGATAGTTTGACTGATTTATTACATATATATATAATATATATATTAAATAATATATATATATATATTATTTAATCCAAAGTATAATTTCAGTATTTGAACTTGGCTTCTGTTCTTTGTTACTTCATTTCCTGTGTGTGTGTGAAGTGTCTGCATGTGTCTGTATCTGTGCCTGCAGTCCTGTGCACGCCCACAGCCCCTTACATATAGGCCAACATTTTGTGCACAACAAAACGGAAACATCTAACCAAGGTGCAGGGGAGGTCAGCAGGTCCCCAGATCACATGTGATAGAAAAAGGTGTAGAATTGCAGTAAATTAGCTTTAAAACTGCAACATTTTCTCTCAACCTCATGGCAAAATGTGTAGAATAGCAGGAAATGTAGTGTTTGAAGTATCCATTTTAGTTTTTCTGGATAGATAGAGGAGAGAGTTGCTAAAATAGCAGTAGGTTAGAAGGAGAGCAGACATGTTAAAAAATATATTTTAAATTCTCGAGACAATTGAGACAGTACCAAGAAAAAGTATGAAAATGTAGGCACTCGCTACTGTAACTCACTCTGTCTACAAGAGAAGGTGAAGGTGAATGGGCAAGACAAACTATGTTCACACAAACTGGTCCAACACTCAAAGGACATTGAGCCAACTTGACACAACCGTGGGAAGCATTGGAGTCAACATGGGCCAGCGTCCCTGTGGAACGCTTTCGACACCTTGTACAGTCCATTCCCCGACAAATTGAGGCTGTTATGAGGGCTAAAGGGGGTGAAACGCAATATTAGGAAGGTGTTCCTAATATTTTGTAAACACAGTGTATGTAGGCCCTACATTCAATAGAAAAATATATAACTCGCACCTATTGTATTATTAGGTGCGTATTATTCAAAGCCATCAGACTGTTAAATAACCATCACTAGGCGGCTTCCACCCGGTTACGTAACCCTGCACCTTAGAGGCTGCTGCCCCATATACATAGACTTGAAATCACTGGCCACTTTAATAATGGAACAGTAGTTACTTTATTAATGTTTACATATTTTTGCGTTTACTCATCTCATATGTATATACTGTATTCTATTCAACTGTATTTTAGTCTATGCCACTGTGACAATGCCTTTCCTAATATTTATATATTCCTTAATTCCATTCTTTTACTTTTAGGTTGTGTGTATTGTTGTGTTAGATATTACTGCATCGTTGGAGCTAGAAACACAAGCATTTTTCTAAACCCGCAATAACATCTGCTAAACATGTGTATGTGACAAATAACATTTGATTTGATGGAGAAAAACAGTATACCATTTTTTTTTAAGTCCTCAATGAAGATCTACCCAGACCAAAACATTGTTATACAGTATATGTTATGGTAAATGTGTAAAAGGGAAATCTATATATTTCCTGTGACCATATAGATCTATCAAACATGTGGAGTGTCAAGATCACTAGTGTGCTGGAGTGTATTTTTCACTCAGTAATGTATGTGCCCTCAAAATGCTTTTTCTACATCCATTTTTGTTTCCCCACCAGTCATCGACCACCATCTACGTGCGTATAGTGGATGAAAACGACAACGCACCAGAGTTTCCGGAGGAGGAGTATGTGACGGTGCTGAGCGAGGGCCCCGACACCTTGGGGGCCACCATTGCCACAGTAACCGCCATCGACCCAGACGAGGGCCTCAATGGCACCCTCCGATACACCATCGACCACGGCAACCTGGCCATCACCTTCTGCATCAATCAAACTACCGTAAGAATATGGACAGATATTTTACACTAGATGGTGGTAACTTTCACATGTCCCCCCCACATTCTGAAATTGCATTTTTGTCCACCCTAGTTTTATCATTGGAATGTGATACAATGCTAGGCAACGGTGTGCTTCAGGACTATGCAGACGCCTCCGGGCGGTCGGCTAGGCTGTTTGAAGTGTTTATCCGACTGGATTTAGGACCACCCGGACACCATAGGATGGGCTGACAGGCTGTGTGAAAGCAAAGCTTCTGGAAGGCTGGCTGGACCAGCACGAGATAGTTGATCATGGTTCAGTGTACACGTTGCACTCTTTCACAGAGTTGTAAAAGGAACAGAAACGGGCTACTCTTTAGTTGACTAATGTACCTGGCAAAGAAAAAAAAACTAGTGCTTATTCGCAGCGCTGCGCTAGTATTGTAACTGACATGCAAAGTTAGCTACTGTTTCATCCCCTCTCGACTGAGGTGAATGAATAAGCTATGCTAGTGAGTAGCTAGATGTAGTTTGAAGAGAGCAGAGTTCGATTGACTTGCACTTTCACTTGAGCTATTTTTCTAGACTACCTTTTAGGAGTGGGAAGATTTTCAGATGGAGAAATATGGGTGATCAATTTTTAGGCCTATTTACAGGCAATGTAGTAAACTATAGCCTAATCACAGGCCTATTTAGGAAGTACATTTCCTTGGAAAGATAACTGCCACGTGCTTCTCCACCCATAGCCTACTTTATTTATTTGAGACCACACGCGCAACTGATCTCGCAAGTATGGCTACTGAACTGGAGGCAGCAAGAATGATGACAGCAACACTACATTTTGCATTTTCCAATAGGATGTAGCCTACCTTTTAGGATGACGATTTGCAGGCAGAGACAAATGCATGGGTAATCCATACTTAATGAAAATGCAAAGGTAACACGCTCGCTCACCATAGTAGCCTAACATGCTGACCAGAAAGCCTGTGCGCGTACGCCCCCCACACCAGACTCGATCAGGACACGCAGGTTGAAATATCAAAACAAACTCTGAACCAACTATAGTAATTTGGGGACAGGTCGATAAGCAAACTTTCATGGAAATTTAACTAGCTAGCTTGCTGCTGCTATCTAATTTAAAATTACAACATTGGGTTCTTATTTTACCTGAAATGCAAAATGTCCTCTACTTTGACAATTAATCTACAGATAAAAGGGTAAACCAAGTTTGTTTTAGGTAATCTCTCCTCCTTCAGGCTTCTTCTTCTTCGTTTGACTTTATATGGCGGTTGGCAACCAACTTTAAGGTGCATTACCACCACCAACTGGACTGGAGTGTAGACCTCAGTTCATCTTTCAATCACCCACGTGGGTATATGATCCTAAAAACCAATGAGGAGGTGGCACGTGGGTAAATGCTCCTAGAGCGTAACAGAATAAGATACAGTAGAATAGTATAGTATAGAATACAGTATATACATATGAGATGAGTAATGCAAGATATGTAAACATTATTAAGTGACTGAGATACCGTAGCATGGTATAGAACACAGTATATTCACATGAGATGAATAATGCCAGATATGTGAACATTATTAAAGTGACTAGTGTTCCATTCCTTAAAGTGGCCAGTGATTTCTAGTCTATGACTATAGGCAGCAGCCTCTATGTGCTAGTGATGGCTGTTTAACAGTCTGATGATATTGAAATAGAAGCTGTTTTTCTGTCTCTCGGTCCAAGCTTTGATGCACCTGTACTGACCTCGCCTTATGGATGATAGCGGGGTGACCAGGCAGTGGATCGGGTGGTTGATGTCCTTGGTATTTTAGGCCTTCCTGTGACACCGGGTGCTGCAGGTGTCCTGAAGGGCGGATAGTTTGTCCCTGGTAATGCGTTGGGCAGATCGCACCACCCTTAAGCCTTTCGTTTGCGGGCGGTGCAGTTGCCGTACCAGGCGATGATACAGCCCGACAGGATGCTTTCAATTGTGCATCTGTAAAGGTTTGTGAGAGTTTTAGGTGACAAGCGATATTTCTTTAGCCTCCTGAGGTTGAAGAGGCTCTTTTGCGCCTTCTTCACCACACTGTCTGTGTGGGTGGTCCATTTCAGTTTGTCAGTGATGTTTACGCCAAGGAACTTGAAGCTTTCCACCTTCTCCACTGCGGTCCCGTCGATGTACATAGGGGGGTGCACCCTGTGCTGTTTCCGATCATCACCTTTGTTTTGTTGACGTTGAGTGAGAGGTTGTTTTCCAGGCACCACACTCCCAGAGTCCTCCCTGTAGGCTGTCTCGTCATCGTTGGTAATCAAGCCTACTACTGTTGATTAACGGTACTTCACTGTACGCAGATTAATAATATCTGCAAACTTGATGATTGAGTTGGAGGCGTGCTTGGCCATGCAGTCATGGGTGAACAGGGAGTACAGGAGGGGGTTGAGCATGCACCCTTGTGGGGCCCCAATGTTGAGGATCAGCGGAGTGGAGGTGATGTTTCCTACCTTCACCACCTGGGGGAGACCTGTCAGGAAGTCCAGGACCCAGTTGCACAGGGCGGGGTTCAGACCAGGGCTTCGAGCTTAATGGGTATTCCTCTTGTCCAGATGGGATAGGGCAGTGTGCAGAGTGATGGCGATTGCATCATCTGTGGATCTATTGGAGACGGTAAGCATATTGAAGGGGGTCTAGGGTGGCAGGTAAGGGAGAGGTGATATGACCCTTGACTAGTCTCTCAAAGCACTTCATGATGACAGAGGTGAGTGCTACGGGGCGATAGTCATTAAGTTAATTTACGTATGCCTTCTTGGGTACAGGAACAATGGTGGCCATCTTGAAGCATGTGGGGACAGCAGACTGAGATAGGGAGAGATTGAATATGCCCGTAAACACACCAGTCAGCTGGTCTGCGTATGCTCTGAGGACGCGGCTAGGGATGCCGTCTGGGCCGGCAACCTTGCGAGGGTTAACACGTTTAAATGTTTTACTCACGTCGGCCACGGAAAAGGAGTGCCCACAGTCCTTGGTAGCGGGCCGTGTTGGTGGCACTGTGTTATCCTCAACGTGTTATCCACCTTGCCATGGTTAAATGTGGTGGTTCGCTCTTTCAGTTTTGAGTTAATGATGCAATCTATCCACGGTTTCTGGTTAGGGTAGGTTTTCATAGTCACTGTGCCTACTACAGCTCCTATACACTCCCTTATAAACTCAGTCACTGTATCTGTGTATGCATCTAGCTTATTTTCGCAAGCTACCCGGAACATATCCCAGTCCACTTGATCAAAACAATCCTGAAGTGTGGATTCCAATTGGTCAGACCAGCGTTGAATAGAGCTTATTACGGGTACTTCCTGTTTGAGTTTCTGCCTATAGGAAGGGAGGAGCAACATGGAGTCGTGGTCAGATTTGCCGAAAGGAGGGCGGGGGAAGGCCATGTAAGCATTCCGGAAGTTTGAAAAGCAGTGGTCGAGAGTTAGCAGCGCGAGTAGTACAGTCGATATGTTGATCTTCGGCAGCCTTGTCCTCAAATTTGCTTTGTCAAAATCCCCAGCTACAATAAGTTTCGAGTTTGCATATAGAGGATGTCTTAAAGACAATCAAAGGTTGTCTTTGTACTATATTTGTAAGAGTTGTTCATTTGTTAGACTATTTGTTAAAGGTCCAAGACAATATTGATGATTGAAAGATCATGTATCTAGTTCAAGACTTATCAAACACTTAAACATTCAGGAAGTATTCAGATCCCTTGACTTTTTCCACATTGTGTTACGTTATAGCCTTATTCTAAAATTGATTAAATCATTTTTTCTTCCTCATCAATCTACACACAATACCCCATAATGAAAAAGCAAAAACTGTATTTTAGACATTTTAGAAAATGTTTTAAAAATATATATATATATTTACGTAAGTATTCAGACCCTTTACTCATTACTTTGTTGAAGAACCTTTGGCAGCGATTACAGCCTCGAGTCTTCTTGGGTATGACTCTACAAGCTGGGCACACCTGTATTTGGGGAGTTTCTCCCATTCTTCACTGCAGATCATCTCAAGTTCTGTCAGGTTGGATGGGGAGTGTTGCTGCAAAGCTATTTTCAGGTCTTTCCAGCAATGTTTGATCAGTAAACAACAGTAAAAATACATTTGAAAATAAGAGTAGCAAGACTATATACAGACTATATACAGGTAGTATGTACATGTAGGTATGGTTAAAGTGACTATGCATATATGATGAACATATATGATATACACTGCTCAAAAAAATAAAGGGAACACTTAAACAACACAATGTAACTCCAAGTCAATCACACTTCTGTGAAATCAAACTGTCCACTTAGGAAGCAACACTGATTGACAATAAATTTCACATGCTGTTGTGCAAATGGAATAGACAAAAGGTGGAAATTATAGGCAATTAGCAAGACACCATCAAAAAAGGAGTGATTCTGCAGGTGGTGACCACAGACCACTTCTCAGTTCCTATGCTTCCTGGCTGATGTTTTGGTCACTTTTGAATGCTGGCGGTGCTCTCACTCTAGTGGTAGCATGAGACGGAGTCTACAACCCACACAAGTGGCTCAGATAGTGCAGTTCATCCAGGATGGCACATCAATGTGAGCTGTGGCGAAAAGGTTTGCTGTGTCTGTCAGCGTAGTGTCCAGAGCATGAAGGCGCTACCAGGAGACAGGCCAGTACATCAGGAGACGTGGAGGAGGCCGTAGGAGGGCAACAACCCAGCAGCGGGACCACTACCTCCGCCTTTGTGCAAGGAGCTGCACTGCCAGCGCCCTGCAAAATGACTTCCAACAGCATGTGAAATTTATTGTCAATCAGTGTTGCTTCCTAAGTGGACAGTTTGATTTCACAGAAGTGTGATTGACTTGGAGTTACATTGTGTTGTTTAAGTGTTCCCTTTATTTTTTTGAGCAGTGTATATATATATATATATGATGAACAGAGAGTAGCAGTAGCGTAAAAGGAGGGGTTGCCACTTCTGCGTTGTCTTGGCAGTGTGCTTCGGGTCATTGTCCTGTTGGAAGTTGAACCTTCACCATAGTCTGAGGTCATGAGCGCTCTGGAGCAGGTTTTCATCAAGGATCTCTCTGTACTTTGCGCTGTTCATCTTTCCCTCGATCTTGACTAGTCTCCCAGTCCCTGCCCCTGAAAAACATTCCAACAGCATGATGCTGCCACCACGTTTCACCGTAGGGATGGTGCCATGTTTCCTCCAGACGTGATGCTTGGGTTTCTGGCCGAAGAGTTCAATCTTGTTTCTCATGGTCCGGGTATTCCTGTAGGTGCCAAGTGTCATGTTTCTTTTACTGAGGAGTGTCTTCTGTCTAGCCACTCTAACAAAAAGGCCTGATTGGTGGAGTGCTGCAGAGATGGTTGTACTTCTGGAAGGTCCTCCCAACTCCCCAGAGGAACTCTGGAGCTCTGTCAGAGTGACCATCGGGTTCTTGGTCACCTCCCTGACCAAGGCCCTTCTCCCCCGATTGCTCAGTCTGGCTGGGCGGCCAGCTCTAGGAAGAGTCTGGGTGGTTCCAGACTTCTTCCATTTAAGAATGATGGAGGCCACTGCGTTGTTCGGGACCTTTATTGCTACGGACATTTTCTTGTGCCTTTCCCGAGATCTGTGCCTGGAGACAATCCTGTCTCGGAGCTCTACGGACAATTCCTTTGACCTCATGGCTTGTTTTTTGCTCTGACATGTACGATTTGACATCATGGGTTATTGTGTGTAGATTGATGAGTAAAAATATGTATTTAATAAATTTTAGAATAGGGCTGTTATGTAACAAAACGTGGAAAAGGGGGGTCTGAATACTTTCCGAATGCTCTGTACTTAATAATCTCTTGACAGTTGGCATTTTTGCTTACTTTTTGTTGATGGGCCATTGGTCATATTAAATTGAGTAGAAATGCAGGAAATGTGGTTTGCTTTAGATGACCCCAAAATGGAGGGCCCCCAGACCCACTGCCAAGTTATGACCCCCTCTGCAAATTGCACTGCTGGGTGATTTAAAAAGTCATATTCAATCGATCAATAATTTAATAATACTTTTAGCAAAAATATATATTTTTAATTTACAATATGTAAAAACTTTGTGAAACAGCACAGTTTAAAATATATGGCAAATAGAAATCAAAACTGGATGGTGTTCAGAGACAGATGGGAGGGGATGAGTGGAGCTGAATGATGGGACTAAAAACAAACAAAAGATAACTATTGTAATGTATACTGTGTCTGTAAAATGTATATGATATGTATATACTGGAAGTAGAAGCCTAAATGTTGTCCATTAGGGGAGGGATGGTAGGGTTAGGGGAAAATAATAAAGGAAAATATATTTAAAAAAATAGATACAGTACCAGTCAACAGTTTAGACACATCTGCTTATTCCAGGGTTTTTCTTTATGTTTACTATTTTCTACATTGTACAATAATAGTGAAGACATCAAAACTATGAAATAACACCTAAGGACTCATGTAGTAACCCAAAAAGTGTTAAACAAATCAAAATATATTTTCAATTTGAGATTCTTCAAAGTAGCCACCCTTTGCCTTGATGACAGCTTTGCACACTTTTGGCATTCTCTCAACCAGCTTCATGAGTTAGTCACCTGGAATGCATTTCAATTAACAGATGTGCCTTGTTTAAAGTTAATTTGTGGAATTTATTTTGTTAATGCTTCTGAGCTAATCTGTTGTGTTGTATACAGAAGATAGCCCTATTTTGGTAAAATACCAAATCCATATTATGGCAAGAACAGCTCAAATAAGCAAAGAGAAATGACAGTCCATCATTACTTTAAGACATGAAGGTCAGTCAATACGGAACATTTCAAGAACTTTGAAAGTTTCTTCAAGTGCAGTCGCAAAAACCATCAAGCCCTATGATGAAACGGGCTCTCCTGAGAATCGCCACAGGAAAGGAAGAACCAGAGTTACCTCGGCTGCAGAGGATACGTTTATTAGAGTTACCAGCCTCAGAAATTGCAGCCCAAGTAAATGCTTCACAGAGTTCCTGTAACAGACACATCTCAACATCAACTGTTCAGAAGAGACTGTGTGAATCAAGCCTTAATGGTTGAATTGCTGCAAGAAACCACTACTAAAAGACACCAATCATAAGAAGAGACTTGCTTGGGCCAAGAAACACGAGCAATGGACATTAGACAGATGGAAATCTGTTCTTTGGTCTGAAGAGATTTTAGTTACAACTGCTGTGTCTTTGTGAGAGCCAGAGTATGTGAATGGATGCCGCGTGAATGGATGTGTGGTTCCCACCGTGTAACATTGATGAGGAGGTGTGGGGTTGCTTTGCTGGTAACACTGTTGGTGAATTATTTAGAATTCATGGCGCACTTAACCAGCATGGCCACCATAGCATTCTGCAGCGATACGCCATCCCATCTGGTTTGCGCTTATTGGGACTATCATTTGTTTTTCAATAGGACAATGACCCAAAACACACCTCCAGGCTGTGTAAGGGCTATTTGACCAAGAAGGAGAGTGATGGAGTGCTGCATCAGATGACCTGGCCTCCACAATCATCTGACCTCAACCCAATTGAGATTGTTTAGGATGAGTTGGACCGCAGAGTGAATTAAAAGCAGCCAACAAGTGCTCATCATATGTACGAACTGCTTCAAGACTGTTGGAAAAGCATTCCAAGTGAAGCTGGTTGAGAGAATGCCAAGAGTGCAAAGCTGTCATCAAGGCAAAGGGTGGCTACTTTGAAGAATCTAAAATCTAAAATCTTTTTTGATTAATTTAACACTTTTTGATTACTTCATGATTCCATATGTGTCATTTCATAGTTTTGATGTCTTCACTATTATTCTACAATATAGAAAATTGTAAAAAATATAGAAAAACCCTTGAATGAGTATGTGTGTCCAAACTTTTGACTGGTACTGTATATATACAGTATATATTATTATTATGTCCCCAGCACTTCTAAAACTAAAATTGCTCTTTTGTTTAGACTGATACCTAACTTACTGTGCAGACTTTGATCCAAACACTATTTGTAAACCTTTCAGATAGTTTAGCTTGCCTGACTCAATGAAACCAATAGAATTGTTGCAGAAGTGCAAACCCTGCCCTCCAGGCAGGCTAAAGCAAACATTCAAAGTATTTAAAAAAAAATGTCAGTAAGTATTTGAACCAAGGTCTGGTATTGTGTGTAGTTTGTGAACACACTATAATACAATATTTTGAAAAGTGTTGAGTGTTAAAGTAGTTGTCTTTTTGTGCATGGGTGTGTCCAGGGAAAGATTGTTGCCGTGAAGGAGCTGGACTTTGAGATCAGCAATGGACACTACGCACTTGTCGTCACAGCAACAGACCAGTGTCCCATCCATGCCCTCCGCCTGACATCCAGCACTACGGTGATGACAAAACACAGACACAGACACACACACACACACCTACACACTACATGCACAAATCACTCTTTATACACATCATGTTTATCAAGGCATTGTTTTAATGTAGTTTGTACACACATCATATTGAAGTTGCAATCTGTGATATATGCAGGAGTTTTTGTTCATTAAAATTAATGAACCACATTTTTTTTTTATCCAAAAGGTGAACTATCCCTTTAATCACATGATAAACATACCTATAGACCATACAGATCTCTTAGCAGGTTCTTTCCACCGGTCTTTTCCAGGTGTTGGTGAATGTCCTGGATGTGAACGATGTGACCCCCACCTTCCCCAAGGTCTATGAGGGGCCCTTTAAGATAACAGAGGGCCAGCCGGGGCCCCGGGTCTGGACCCTCAAAGCCACTGACCAAGACTCTGGACTCAACGGCAAAGTGGAGTACAGCATCACTGCTGGAGATCCCCAGAGTGAGTAGGATGTGTGTGAATTGGGGTTAGGGCTGTTACGGTGACGTATTACCGCCACACCAGCAGTCATGAGTCATGACCCACAGTCAAATTCCATGTAACCTTTGAGTCATGGCAACTGCAGTCATAGCCAAAAGTTTTGAGAATGACACAAATTAAAATACATTTTCACAGTCTGCTGCCTCAGTTTGTATGATGGCAATTTGCATATACTCAAGTATGTTATGAAGAGTGATCAGATGAGTTCCAATTAATTGCGGAGTCCCTCTTTGCCATGCAAATTATCTGAATCCCCCAAAAACATTTCCACTGCATTTCAGCCCTGCCACAAAAGGACCAGCTGACATCATGTCAGTGATTCTCTCGTTAACTTCTTACGGGCAGGTCCCACCTGGCCAACATCCGGTGAAATTGCAGAGCGTGAAATTCAAACTACAGAATTATAAATATTTAACTTTCATAAAATCACAAGTGTAATACATCAACATAAAGCTTAACTTCTTGTTAATCGAGCAGCTGTGTCAGATTTCAAAAAAGGCTTTACGGCGAAAGCTCACCATGCGATAATCCGAGGACAGCGCCCCACATACAAAAGCATGAAAAACATATTTCAACCAGGCAGGTGCGCCACGAAAGTCAGAAATAGCGATATAATAAATGCCTTACCTTTGAAGATCTTCTTCTGTTGGCACTCCAAAAGGTCCCAGATACATCACAAGTGGTCCTTTTGTTCGATAATGTCCTTCTTTATATCCATAAAAACTCAGTTTAGCTGGCCCTCTTCAGTCAATAATCCACCCAGTTTCTCTCCATCAAAATGCATACAAAATGAATCCCAAACGTTACTAATAAACTTTTCCAAACAAGTCAAACAACGTTTTTAATCAAACCTCAGGTACCCTAATACGTAAATAAACGATACAATTTAAGACGGAGAATCGTTATTGTCTTTACCGGAGAAAAATACCAAAGAAGGCGCTCTCTTTCACACGCTTGGAAACACAGCCAAAATGGGAGCCACTTAGAAAAACTACAATTTCTGGCAAATTTTTCCAGAAACAAGCCTGAAACTCTTTCTAAAGTATGTTGACATCTAGTGGAAGCCCTAGAAACTGCAACCTGGGAGGATTTCGTCTTATAATAAAAGTGACAGCCATTGAAAACAGTGGTAGGCTGATTTTTGGGAGGGGATGGTTTGTCCTCAGGATTTCGCCTGCCATATCAGTTGTGTTATACTCGCAGACATTATTTTAACAGTTTTAAAAACTTTAGAGTGTTTTCTATCCAAATCTACTGATATGCATATCCTAGCTTCTGGGCCTGAGTAACAGGCAGTTTACTTTGGGCACGCTTTTCATCCGTACGTCAAAATACTGCCCCCTACCCAAAAGAGGTTAACACAGGTCTGAGTGTTGACGAGGACAAGGCTGGATATCACTCTGTCATGCTGATTGAGTTTGAATAACAGACTGGAAGCTTCAAAGGAGGGTGGTGCTTGGAATCATTATTCTTACTCTGTCAAACATGGTTACCTGCAAGGAAACACGTGAGTCATCATTGCTTTGCACAAAAAGGGCTTCACAGGCAAGGATATTGCTGCTAGTAAGATTGCACCTAAATCAACCATTTATCGGATCATCAAGAACTTCAAGGAGAGCGGTTCAATTGATGTGAAGAAGGCTTCAGGGCGCCCAAGAAAGTCCAGCAAGCGCCAGGACCGTCTCCTAAAGTTGATTCAGCTGCAGGATTGGGGCACCACCAGTACAGAGCTTGCTCAGGAATGGCAGCAGGCAGGTGTGAGTGCATCTGCTCGCACAGTGAGGCGAAGACTTTTGGAGGATGTCCTGGTGTCAAGAAGGGCAGCAAAGAAGCCACTTCTCTCCAGGAAAAACATCAGGGACAGACTGGTATTCTGCAAAATGTACAGGGATTGGACTGCTGAGGACTGGGGTAAAGTAATTTTCTCTGATGAATCCCCTTTCCGAATGTTTGGGGAATCTGAAAAAAAGCTTGTCTGGAGAAGACAAGGTGAGCGCTACCATCAGTCCTGTGTCATGCCAACAGTAAAGCATTCTGAGCCCATTCATGTGTGGGGTTGCTTCTCATCCAAGGGAGTGTGCTCACTCACAATTTTGCCTCAGAACACAGCTATGAATAAAGAACGGTACCAACACATCCTCCGAGAACAACTTCTCCCAACCATCCAGGAACAGTTTGGTGAGAAACAATGTGTTTTCCAGCATGATGGAGCACCTTGCCATAAGGAGAAAGTGATAACTAATTGGCTCGGGGAACAAAACATCGATATTTTGGGTCCATTGCCAGGAAACTCCCCAGACCTTAATCCCATTGAGAACTTGTGGTCAATCCTCAAGAGGCGGGTGGACAAACAAAAACCCACATATTCTGACAAACTCCAAGCATTGATTATGCAAGAATGGTCTGCCATCAGTTAGATTGTGGCCCAGAAGATTAATTGACAGCATGCCAGGGCGGATTGCAGAGGTCTTGAAAAAGAAGGGTCAACACTGCAAATATTGACTAATATCAACTTCATGTAATTGTCAATAAAAGCCTTTGACACTTATGAAATGATTGTAATTTTACTATAGGAACATCTGACAAAAATGTCTAAAGACATTGAAGCAGCAAACTTTGTGAAAATTAATATTTGTGTCATTCTCAAAACTTTTGGCCACGACTGTGGACTTCTCTAAAACTGCGCTCTGATGCCCATGATGGTCATTAGTAACCTACCAAACTTGCCAATGGCCTGGTACTCAGCACTCTATTTAAGCAATAAGGCACGAGGTCGTGTGGTATATGGCCAATATACCAATCATAATGGCTGTTCTTATGCACAACGCAGCGTGGAGTGCCTGGATTCAGCCCTTAGCCGTGGTATATTGGCCATGTACCACAAAACCCAGAGGTGCATTACTGGTATTATAAACTGGTTACCAACATAATTAGAACAGTAAAAAGTCATTTTTGGCCATACCCGTGGTGTACAGTCTGATCTACCATGGCTTTCAGCCAATCAGCATTCAGGCCTCGATCCACCCGGTTTATATTGACGCTCTAACCACTCTAACGTCAATACAATCGAAAATCAAATCAAAAACTTAATGAGAGCCCTGGTATTCAGAGTTTTAGCGGAATAGGATCGCCTGTTGCGCAGCGAGAGCCAGCTCCTCATAGCTGATGGATGCATAGAATGAAATATGTGTTTCTATAAGCCCATGCTGCGCAACATTTCAATAGGTTATGCTATGCAATTGTATGACAAAACATAATTTTGTTGTTTAAGCTAAATTGTGTTAGCTGGCTAGCCCACTATTATTTATATTCCAACTATAGAATTAAAATAAACTTTCTATTTCCATGATTCCAAAAGTTCACCCAAGTGTTTCGATCTAAATCACAATTGCAACATTTGGTTAAAAATAAGGCTTAGTATTTTTGCCCATATCGTGGCAGTATAGAAATGATCTCAAATGAGTGCAGAAAATGCAGAAATGTATGTAAATGCAGGAAATTATTTTAGGTTGATGTTGAATTGAACAGTATCAAAAAGTCCGAAAGTAGAAAGATCCATTGAAATAATTTAGAATATACAGTTGAAGTCGGAAGTTTACATACACCTTAGCCAAATACATTTAAACTCAGTTTTTCACAATACCTGACATTTTATCCTAGTAAAAATTCCCTGTCTTAGGTCAGTTAGGATCACAACTTTATTTTAAGAATGTGAAATGTCAGAATAATAGTAGAGAGAATGATTTATTTCAGCTTTTATTTATTTCATCACATTCCCACAGGGTCAGAAGTTTACATACACTCAATTAGTATTTGGTAGTATTGCCTTTAAATTGTTTAACTTGTGTCAAATGTTTCGGGTAGCCTTCCACAAGCTTCCCACAATGAATTGGGTAAATTTTGGCCCATTCCTACTGACAGAGCTGGTGTGTAGGCTTCCTTGCTCGCACACACTTTTTTTGTTCTGCACATACATTTTATATAGGTTTGAGGCCAGTGTTTTGTGATGGTCACTCCAATACATTGACTTTGTTGTCCTTAAGCCATTTTTCCACAACTTTGGAATTATGTTCGGGGTCATTGTCCATTTGGAAGATCCATTTGCGACCAAGCTTTAACTTCCTGACTGAAGTCTTGAGATGTTGCTTCAATGTATCCACATAATTTTCCTTGCCTCGTGATGCCATCTATTTTGTGACGTGCACCAGTCCCTCCTGCAGCAAAGCACCCCACAACATAATGCTGCCACCGCAGCTTCACAGTTGGGATGGTTTGCAACCCTCCCCCTTTTTCCTCCAAACATAACGATGGTCGTTATGGCCAAACAGTTCTATTTTGGTTTCATCAGACCAGAGGGCATTTCTCCAAAAAGACCTCATCAAGCAAATTTAGAACTTTTATTAATCAAAAACATAAAATACTGTCATACCGTCAAAAATGGGAATAATGCCATGATATGATATTTTGGCCATATTGCCCAGCCCTATTCAGACCTTTATGAATGAGAACAATCTGAACTGATGTGTGCCCTGATGGAGCCGCAAACATGCACAGGGGATGATGTATTTCTGATCAATTTGATGTTATTTTGATTGACAGAAAATGTGCTTTTCTTTCAAAAACAAGGACATTTCTAAGGGAGCCCAAACTTTTGAACTGTAAGTGTATGTGTGAAATTTGCTTGGATTTAGAATGGGCCATTATCACGCACCTGTCGGAAAAGGAGCAGGGATAAAAAAAGAATACTTGTTATCCGTATGCACTTGAATAGTGAAAAGAGGACGCTTTTCCCAAGGTTAACCCATACATGAAAATATCTAAATCATGTGTCATTAGTAACCTTTTGAAATAATCGATCATCATTTTTTTTTATTTTCATGGAAAAGTAGGTGAAAAAGTGTGTTTTATGGTCGGTCACAATTGTGACCGGTGGGAAAATGTGATGTATATACTGAATTAACATATTTCTCCTATGCAGTCATCAAACTTCTTTATAACCTAGCCCAGTTATTAACACATGTAAAACTGTCACTGCCAGTCCCCAGCATTGCTACTAAAATGCCCCATCACATTCTAGTGTGACTATTTTACATAACAAAAACCCTTATGCAACACCGATACGAATACTGAGAGCAAAGACAAAAATCAACAACCATCGACGTATTTCAACATTGTTACTTTATTGTAACATGTATTGAAACATTAACATTGTAACTTTATTGTAACATTTGAACTTGTACTTTAGTGCAATACTCATTGTAACATTGTCATTGTGACATTTTAGTGCAACATTCACTAACAACTGTATAGCAGTTGTGTTATTCATTCACATTGAACATATAGGTAACATTTAGGATAGAGGTAGCCTGTAGAATATGCATTCAAGTAGAAGTCTACACTGGACAAAATAATGTGTATCATAGAGGTAGGCTTCAGAACCAAGTGCACGATTAGTTTGTGCATCACTATTTTGAACTGTGATCAGTCAGACCTAATTGAGCTTTTTTTCCAAAAACATTTCAGTCATTTTGGTTGTCTTTTTCGTCTACTTTTCTTTTCTTCCTAGAGTCCGTTGTACTGCTTCACCTCACCCTTTATCGACTTTTCTTTTATTGGCTTTTTCATTCACTCTTATCTCCCTTTCTACTGTCCATGGTATATCTTGAAGCACTCAATGTGCAGTGGCACTTTGCATTTCTCACTTGCATAGGTAGTGCGTTTGTCACAATGACGACATCTCTGGAACCGGTGCATCGTGTTGATTGGCCAGTGAGAAGCTTTGTCATATCTTGCCTGATCTTCAACAGTAGCAGCCAGTAAAGATCTCCTTCCTTGGCTCAGTGGTTTCGTGCCAAACTTTTGCATAGGAGACTGTGCCACTCTCCGTGAGAAGGTGAGCAGGTCGATGGCCCCTCCCATAACGTCTCTGTAAAAGAAATGGCTGTTTACGAGTGCACTGTTGAGAGACCATGCCTGATCGAGATATGGTATCTTGAAACCTGTAGGTCATGAAGGTCAACACCACCCATGTGCTCATTGTATCGGTTGATGCATTTTGGTTGTGGGACTTTGTCAAAGGCACGTCGCTCCTTGTTCCATCTTCTGACAGAGGTCTCACTGTATTTCTCCTCCATGTTTGTTGCCACTGTGACAATGTTATTATCTTTCCAACGGACCAGCAACTTGTCTCCTTGGGTCAGAACCTCAAAGGTTCCCCGGGGTAACTTCATGAAGTCCTTCTGTGGCTTGAATGGGACATCAAACAGACGATTCTGCCTCATCGTTCCAGAGCTCCCATATCCTCTTTTTGTCATTTCATCGAGGAGTGCAAGCGAAGTGAAGAGGTTGTCATGAAGGAACTTGCAGCCTTGAGGCACCTGAGATTGCTCTGCAAGACCGAGAACGACACTGGGTCCCTGACCCAGCCCAGTCTCAGGGAGGAGTGTGTGGGATCCACCATATGGCTCCATGTGATACATGTAACCACTGTAGGAGGCAAGGCTCCATAGCTTGTAACCAAAACAGATTGGTTTACCTCTAATGAATTGCTTACATCCATGTCGGCCATAGTATCGGATCAGGCTCTAATCCACTGACAGCCATTCCTGAAATGGCATGACTTTGTATGACTGATTGAGCTCAGAGAAGATGGGCCTAACTTTAAAAAATGGGTCGTCAGTGATCTTTGTGTTGTCAACCACATGAACTGAGGCCATTATTTCATCAAAGCGATTTCTCCGCATTGAATCTGAAATGCTTTCATTGTGTACATCACTGTCAAGTGACCATGTGTCTTCTTGGAACAGAGCTGTACCCATATGTGATAAGGATCCCATAGAATGTAAGGAGCTCATCCATACTCAGATACAGTTGCTTGTCCTTGGTCTGGGTGGAGTAGAGGTTGGACATTTCAATGGTGATCTCTCTTAGGGTGGGTGGATACATTAGTAGGAAAACATCCATTGGGTTGGGACAGCTTAGTTTTACACATTCTGCAGCATTTGGGCTGTATACAATGTGTTTTGGAATCACAGCGGTGGCAGGCCTCTTCGATCGTTTGAACACTCGCTCCTTATTTTTGACGACCTGCAGCTTTGCCCTTGACTCTTCTGACTGGACCCTCTGGCGAGTAGAGGCCGTTGGCTCTTCATTATCAACGGTGGAGGGTGGTGGGGGAGGGGGGTTGTGGTGGATGGGGGAGTGGGGGTTGTGCGGGGTAGGTCATCATCACTGATAACGTTGTTCCTGTCATGATCTGTTTGCATATGTTCAGCATATTCATTCAACAGCCTGGCTGGCAAATGGCCTGTCCATAGTCCATATCTGACCCATCACTATCACAATCACTCAGGACAGCATCTTTCTCATTTTGAGGGATAACTACAATGTTGCATGGCTTGTCTGGGCAGTCACCTAGATCCAACATATCCAGAACTTGACTCAAAGTGAAACTAATAGAAAGAACAGAGTAGAAAGTTAGAACAAGAACTATGTATGTGTATAAGATGTGTATACCTAGATACACTGTGATATCCCACCGGTCACTATTGTTGCCGTCAACATGTTTACACATTCTATGACCACACTGAACAAAGTTGAGTAATTGCAAATGCATATATCAATACTAGACACCTTAAAGATGATGTGTACCAAAAATCTTTGTCCTAACTTTATGTTAACATACTTTACTAACCTTTTGTTTGGGAGCTTTGATGCAGCCATCCTCTTCTCATGGTGCAACCAGGAAGTAAACAGCTCTGGTCATGTGACAATTTACACTAAACATGTGACACTGCACATCTTTCATTGAGACCCTTTATTATTTCAATATTTGCTGGAAATGCATTGATACATCATTCAGTAACGTGTTTAGAGCCTTATAACTGAAAACGTTTTTTACGGTCACTATTGTGACCGATGGGATTAAATAGGTTAATTTTCATGCCAGCCAGGTAGGCTACTCTGGTTGTAAAGCAAGCAATGTGCTTAATATTAGGAAAGTTGAGAAATAAATATAGTAGGCCTAGCTCATTGGTAGTCACACATTTTTGCCAGTGAGCCACGTAGGCATAATTCAGTCAATGAGAGAGCCGCCACCTTACCGTATTAAGCGCAAATTGAAACAACATACCTCAATTTAGTAGTTTTATCTGCTAATTTAATTTTTCTAATTAAAATACACTCCACATTCAGCGCATAAAACAAATAGCTATTTATAAACACCCCTATTGAAGAGCAAACCTGATAATAACCTGAAAAGTGGAAGTGTACCAGCTGCTCCTTGACTCTTCACATAAATAAATAGTCCTAGACGTGTCATAAACACCCCTATGTAAGAGAAACATACTTAATAGTTTGATGAGCAGACTTGTGCCTGCTGCGCCTTGACTCTCCTCATGCAATACTTGTACTTTGTCATGGAAATCCTAGCAATGAAGTCAAGTTGTGCATTGGTCAGTCTGTTCCTGTCTGTTTTCTCTTCACAAAGTTAATTGTTGAAAATGTTGATTCACAAGTGTACTGTATGTGCTCACCAAAAAGGTATAAACAGTGTGGTGATTTTGATTTGGAATGCTGTGACGACATGCACCGTGCTACCTGCAGGGATTTAATTACTCTCCCCCTCCCAATTCCACCCCTGGTGATTCCGGGATGCTGGCCTTCTAGGCAGAGTTGCAAAGAAAAAGCCATATCTCAGACTGGCCAATAAAAATAAAAGATTAAGATGGGCAAAAGAACACAGACAATGGACAGAGAAACTAGAAGGCCTAGAAGGCCAGCATCCAGGAGTTTCCTCTTCACTGTTAACGTTGAGACTGGTGTTTTGCGGGTACTATTTAATGAAGCTGCCATTTGAGGACTGCATCTGTTTCTCGAACTAGACTCTCTACTCTCAAACTAGACTCTCTAATGCTTGTCCTCTTGCTCAGTTGTGCACCGGGGCCTCCCACTGCTCTTTCTTTCTGGTTAGGGCCAGTTTGTGCTGTTCTGTGAAGGGAGTAGTACACAGCATTGTACGAGATCTTCAGTTTCTTGGCAATTTCTCACATGGAATAGCCTTCATTTCTCAGAACAAGAATAGACTGCCAAGTTTCACAAGAAAGTTCTTTGTTTCTGGCCGTTTTGAGCCTGTAATCGAACCCACAGGAGTGATGGTTGCTGATAATGGGTCTCTGTATGCAGATATTCCATAAAGAAATCATCCTGTTTCCAGCTACAATAGTCATTTACAACATTAACAATGTCTACACTGTATTTCTGATCAATCTGATGTTATTTTAATGGACAAAAAAAGTGGATTTTCTTTCAAAAACAAGGACATTTCTAAGTGAACCCAAACTTTTGAAATGTAGTGTAGGTTGATGGGGGTGGTATTGTGGGTGACCCGGCTAATAGGCACCCATCCAGTGCTCTAACGTCCATGGGAATGGAGAGGGACTGAGTGGGGATATCCAGCTCGGAATCCAGCATCCATGAAGCTCTCATCGGCCCCAGAGTCGATGAGGACCCGGAGAGATTTCGACTGGTTCCCCCACAGCAACATGGCATAAAAAGAGATGCAAGTAAGGGGAGAGGAAAAATTCTCCGTTATGGCCCACCAGAGTACTCGCTCCTACCGGTGAGCCAAGTCTTTTAGTGAACAGGTGGAGACAAAATGACCAGTAGTCCCGCAATACAGGCAGCTCTTAGTGTGAAGCCTGTATAGCCGTTCAGCTGGAGACAGCCTAACTCTGCCTAGTTGCATGGGCTCGGGAAGAGGTGATTCGGCAGCCTTCGTAGACTCTCAGGGGAACTCGGGTAGCCTCGGATTCTCTCAGCAACGGAGCCGTCGGGGACTTCCGGGATACCTCGGAGGCGAGATGGAATCCTTGGACGGGCGAGGGAAATATAATCTCCTCCCTTTATTCACGTAGTCGCCCATCGATCTGAATGGTCAAGGCGATGAGCGAATCGAGATCCGTCGGTAGTTCAGATCTCGGGTAGCAAGCTCGTCCTTTACTTCCTCCGAAACTCTGTGCAGGAACATGTCGAACAGTGCTTCCGTGGTTCCAGGCACTCTCAGTTGCCGGCGTGCGGAAATCCACTGCGTAGTCTGCCACACTGTGGGAGCCTTGCCGAAGCTGGAGTAACTTCCGGGCAGCCTCTCTCCCGGACAACGGAGCAGCAAAAACCTTCTTTACCTCTGCCACAAACTCCTCCAGACTGGAGCATATGGCCGATTGTTGTTCCCATACTGCCGTAGCCCAGGCGAGAGCCCTCCCGGACATCAGCGTGATGAGGTACTTTATTGGTCTACGGGGAAGGAGGAGGACTGCAGCTCGATGATGAGTGAACACTGAGTGAGAAACGCCCGACAGGTGCCCGACTCTCCATCGAAGCAGGGTTCTCGGGAAACGGGGGTGATGGCACTGCTAACAGCCGGGTTACTGAAGGTGCTGGCAGGTTACCGTCATGGCTGCATAGTAGACAACCCACGGAATTGCTCCAGAAATGTGTTCAATGTGCTCGGTCGTGACATTCGGCCAAGGTCTGGAACCCTTCCATAACACCACGAAGCAACTCCTCGTACCTTCCAAAGGTGGCTCCTTGGGAGGAGAGGGCGTTGCGGGGCTGGTCCGAGTCTGCTGGGTCAGTCATGGCCAGTTCGTACTATCACGTTTCAGCAATGACCCAGATGAAGACAGTGTCAAAGAAACAAAAGTTTATTTCTAATACAGGGGCAGACAAATGACAGGTGAAAGGCAGACAGGGATCAATAATCCAGAGAGGGTGCAAAGGTTCCAGAAGAGCAGGCAGTCTCAGGGTCAGGGCAAGCAGGGGTCAATAATCAAATAAGGTGGGGTAAGGTACAGAACTTCAGGCAGGCTGAACGATAAAAACCGGGAAGGACTAGAAAACAGGCGCAAGAAACAGTCAAGAGCAGGGGATCAAACGCTGCTAGGTTTCACGAACAAAACGAACTGGCAAGAGACAAATAGAGAAGACAGGTATAAATACACAGGGGATAATGGGAAAGTTGGGGTGGAGACAAGCACAAAGACAGGTGAAACAGATCAGAGTGTGACACATCTGGGGAATTTTCCCAATCACACAAATCTCTCATCAGAGCCTCCACCACCATTCTGTACAGTCCATTTCCCCACCAGTGCACCAGCAGCATGAGATAAGTTTGAGGGCTGAGATAAATTCTATGCATGCCAATATCTCTTGGCTAAGAGTTGAGGAGAGGCCGACTGCATCACTTCTTCTTTTTATAAGAAACATTAATGTGTTGAAAATCCCAAATTGTTTCCATAGTCAATTTACACACAGCTCTGACACACACACTTACCCCACCAGACATGCCACCAGGGGTCTTTTATCCTTTCTAGCTCAGGCTTCCGCTAGCGGAACCCCTCGACAACATTCCGCTGAAAAGGCAGCGCGGCAAATTCAAAAATATTTTGGGGAAATATTTAACTTTAACAAGTCCAATTCCACAAATGAAAGATAAACTTCTTGTTAATCTACCCATCGTGTCCGATTTCAAAAAGGCTTTACAGCGATAGCACAACATATGATTATGATAGGTCAGAGCCAAGTCAAAAATACACACAGCCATTTTTTCAGCCAAAGGTAGGATTCACAAAAAGCAGAAATGTAGATAAAATTAATCACTAACCTTTGATGATCTTCATCAGATGACACTCATAGGACATCATTTTACACAATACATGTATGTTTTGTTCGATAATGTGCATATTTATATCCAAAAATCTCAGTTTACACTGCGCGATACGTGCAGTAATGTTTTGATCCCAAAACATCAGGTGATTTTGCAGATAGCCACATCAATTTACAGAAATACTCATCATGAATGTTGATGAAATACAAGTGTTATGCATGGAACTTTAGATAAACTTCTCCTCTTGGCAATAGGGGGGCGCCATTTCGACTTTGTAAAAATTCGTTCCCAAATTAAACTGCCTCGTACTCAATTCTTGCTCGTACAATATGCATATTATTATTACTATTGGATAGAAAACACTCTCTAGTTTCTAAAACCGTTTGAATTATTTCTCTGAGTGAAACAGAACTCATTCTGCAGCACACTTCCTGTCAAGGAGTGAGATTTCTGAAATCGAGGTCTCTGTTCTGGGGTCAGTTTATAAATTCCTATGTAAGCTATGGGGCTACATGCACTGCATACGCCTTCCTCTAGATGTCAGTAAGCGGTGAGAATTTGGAGTGGATTGCACCATCTGGGGCCCTATATAAGCCCGTGGAACGGAAGGTCCGACCTTTTCAACGGGGCGCCTGACGCAGGAGGGACATCACAATGGCGTCCTGAAAAGCTTTCGTTTTAGCAGTTCTATATCTCCAGCTCTGATTTAATTTGATTTTTGTCTTAAAAACTTCATAAGGTAGTTAATTTAAACCGACTTATAGCAGTTTATATCAGTTTATTGCGATTTTCTGGAATTTCTTTGTGTCGCGCTATCACCAGTTGGACACCTCTCCTGCACATAGCTAGCGTTAGCTGCTATTTCTACAGGAGAAGAGGACATCTTTCAACCAAAAGACGATTGTTCTGGAGAAAGGACACCTTGCCCAAGATTCTGATGGAAGCTCGTCAAATAGTAAGAAGTCTTTATGCTGTTAATTCGTATTTATGTTGAGAAATGTTAAACACTAATTCCACCATGAATTTCGGTGCGGTCTCGCTTTAGCGCACGCTGTATGTAGCAGTAACGTTAATTTAAAAAATATAAGACAGCGATTGCATTAAGAACTAATTTATCTTTTATTTGCTGTCCAACCTGTATTTTTTAGTCAAGTTTATGATTACTTATCAATTAGAATAGGTGCCTTTCCCAAGATTTCTCCTGACATTTTCTTTGCAGCTTGGCTACTTTTCTCATTGTATAACCACGATTTGTGCCGCGAAATATGTACATTTTCGAACAAACTCTATATGCATTGTGTAATATGATGTTATAGGACTGTCATCTGAAGAATTCTGAGCAGGTCAGTGAAAAAATTTATATATTTTGCTGGGTTATACGTTATCGCTGTTTTTGGCTTGAATCAATGCTGTTGTGTTGTTTGCTATTGTGGTAAGCTAATATAATGCTATATTGTGTTTTCGCTGTAAAACACTTAAAAAATCTGAAATATTGGCTGGATTCACAAGATGTTTGTCTTTCATTTGCTGTACGCTATGTATTTTTCAGAAATGTTTTATGATGAGTATTTAGGTAATTCACGTTGCTCTCTGTAGTTATTCTGGTCGCTTTGGTGAGAGTTGTGATGGTGGCTGCAATGGTAAACTATGATTTATACCTGAAATATGCACATTTTTCTAACAAAACATATGCTATACAATAAATATGTTATCAGACTGTCATCTGATGAAGTTGTTTGGTCGAATTTGTGATAGCTACTGATGGAGTAAAAAAATGGTGGAGTAAAAAAAGTGGTGTCTTTTGCTAACGTGGTTAGCTAATAGATTTACATATTGTGTCTTCCCTGTAAAACATTTTAAAAATCAGAAATGATGGCTGGATTCACAAGATGTGTATCTTTCATCTGGTGTCTTGGACTTGTGAGTTAATGATATTTAGATGCTAGTATTTACTTGTGACGCTATGCTAGGCTATGCTAGTCAGCTTTTTTACTGATGGGGGTGCTCCCGGATCCGGGTTTGGGAGGAATTAGAGGTTAATGCAACCGCTGTGTTAAATTTCAAAAAAGCTTTACCGAAAAAGCACACCATGAAATAATCTGAGTACTGTGCTCAGAGCCCAAACAAGCCATACAGATATCCACCGTGTTGTGGAGTCAACAAAGTCAGAAATAGCATTATAAATATTCACTTACCTTTGATGATCTTCATCAGAATGCACTCCCAGGAATCCCAGTTCCACAATAAATGTTTGATTTGTTCGATAAAGTCCATCATTTATGTCCAAATACCTCCGTTTTGTTCGCCGTTTTGTTAGTACACAATCCAAACTCACAACGCAGGTCCAGATGAAAGTTCAGACAAAAAGTCATATTACAGTTCGTAGAAACATGTCAAACTAAGTATAGAATCAATCTTTAGGATGTTTTTATCATAAATCTTCAATAATGTTCCAACCGGAGAATTCCATTGTCTGTAGAATTGCAATGGAACGCAAGCCACCTCTCATGTGCGTGACCAGCTCATGCCACTCTGGTAGACCTCTGACTCATTCAGCTCCCATTCCCCCCTCCTTCACAGTAGAAGCATCAAACAAGTTTCTAAAGACGGTTGACATCTAGTGGAAGCCTTCGGAAGTGCAATATTACCCCATTTCCACTGTATCTTTGATAGGCAAAGTGTCACGTTCCTGACCTATTTCTGTTAGTTTGTTGTATGTGTTAGTTGGTCAGGACGTGAGTTTGGGTGGGCATTCTATGTTTTCTGTTTCTATGTTGGTTTATGGGTTGCCTGGTATGGCTCTTAATTAGAGGCAGGTGTTTGGCGTTCCTCTAATTAAGAGTCATATTTAGGTAGGTGTTTTCACAGTGTTCGTTGTGGGTGGTTGTCTCCTGTGTCAGTGTTTCCAAAAAGATTAAGTGGGGGTAATATTAGGGTGGTCATTTGTAGGGGGAGATGGAAGCTGGGATTGACTATGGTGGGGTGGGGACCTCGCCCGGAGCCTGAGCCACCACCGTGGTCAGATGCCCACCCAGACCCTCCCCTAGACTTTGTGCTGGTGCGCCCGGAGTTCGCACCTTATGGGGGGGGGGGTTATGTCACGTTCCTGACCTATTTCTGTTAGTTTGTTGTATGTGTTAGTTGGTCAGGACGTGAGTTTGGGTGGGCATTCTATGTTTTCTGTTTCTATGTTGGTTTATGGGTTGCCTGGTATGGCTCTTAATTAGAGGCAGGTGTTTGGCGTTCCTCTAATTAAGAGTCATATTTAGGTAGGTGTTTTCACAGTGTTCGTTGTGGGTGGTTGTCTCCTGTGTCAGTGTTTGTCGCACCATATGGGACTGTTTCGGTTTGTTTGTTCATCGTTAATTTATGTGTAGGCTATTTTCCCTGTTCGTGCGTTATTCGTGTTATGTGAGTCCGTCGTCCAGGTCTGTCTACACCGTTTGTTGTTTTGTTAGTTTATTAGTCAAGTTCGTGTTTTCGTGTTATTCTTTAATAAATGATGTCTTCAAACTCCGCTGCATTTTGGTTCAATCCCTGCTCCTCCTCTTCTGATGAAGAGGAGGAGGAAAGCCGTTACACAAAGAGTTAAAAAAACTACAAACCTCAGATTTCCCACTTCCTGGTTGGATTTTTTCTCAGGTTTTGCCTGCCATATGAGTTCAGTTATACTCACAGACATCATTCAAACAGTTTTAGAAACTTCAGAGTGTTTTCTATCGAAAACACTAACCATACTAATAACATAATAATTATATGCATATTCTAGCTTTTAGGACTGAGTGGCAGGCAGTTTACTCTGGGCACCTTTTTATCCAAGCTACTCAATACTGACCCCCTGTCCCAAAGAAGTTAAGTGATTTGGGAATAAACTGTTCCTCCTCCCTTCATGTGACCTGATCTGACCTCGGCCCACAATCCTCACTATTCCACAGCTATCGTCAGTCACCCTCACCCTTATCATCAGTCACAGTCACCCTTATCAGTGACCGCAACCATGTGATTGCCTTTTCCCTTACTTAATAACTTTCTTTTCCCTTACTTAGTAACTTATCCAACCTCCATTGACCCCACCATTATACATTTCTCATACATTTAACCATTAACTTCCAGTATAGCAACTATTTTAATCTAGAACCCAACAGGATTTATAGGCATATTTGTCATCTAAACAAACACGCCTACAGCCTATGGCATGGAGCATAGCCATATAACATACAGTAGGCCAACTAATATTCTGTTCTTATGAAAAACATTTTCTTTATGTCATAATGTTTCTTTAGTCCTGACTAAAATTTGTAATGGATTTATTGTGATGGTGTATATTCTATTGATTTATTATATTTTGTTAAATGTAGATGTTCCAATGGTGCACATCAGCGGCTTGTACGTAGCGTGGAAGCCTGGAGATAAAGTACTTGATTTCAAACGTTCTAACAAAATCTCATGACCTCGACAGCCCTAATTACAACACAAACAAAGTAACTCATGCACATCATACAGGAATGCTCGTGCGTAGAGACACTCATGAGCACACATTGAAATGTACACACACATATTGATAAAAGTTGACCTAAATTAATCTGTAGGCCCTAGTATTAAACATCTCATCTGCGATAGTTCCCTGCAAACGATATTGAGTTGTTAGGATGTACCCAGGATGTCATGAAATGGTCACTTAAAGTCATCTGGACATTGTGTCATGGTCCCCTGGAGGTTTTGTCTCGTTCTTGTTTGGTCCAAAGGACTTCCCCGGGGACGTTTTTCGGACGTTCATGGGACGTTAAATCATGGTACTCAGGAGGTTTTTTGTCTAGTTCCTGGTTTGTCCCGGGGATGTCTTCTGGTCTCAAATAAACATTATCCACCCCAAAATTAATAAGTATTTTACCTATGGCATACGGATCCTAGTTTCATTACACATCACCCCTTGTTACAGTTGCCAAGCCCATTAAGGCCCTGATTGGTGAATCACTGATCCATGCACAGCTCTTTGTCTTTTGGCAATGTTCGGGACACGGGACACACACTTTTAACATAGTGATTTCAAATGACATACTGTATGACACAATTTGACATACATTGCTTTGTGTATGTTTATTCATACAATAAATTATGTCCTCACCTGGGATTTAAACTCGTCAATCCAATCTTGTCTATATTAATTACTGATTTCACCTGTAGCCCTATTCCCACACTTTGCACTTCAAAGTACTCCTGTTTGCTAGGTTACTGCTGTTCTTGACACAATGAATGCATGTGCGCTGGGTGTTCAAAACATTAGGAACACCTTTCTAATATTGAGCTGCACCCACTTTTGCCCTCAGAACATTCTCAATTTGTTGGGGCATGGACTCTACAAGATGCCAAGCTTTCCACAGTTGTGTTGACTCCAAGGCTTTCCACAGTTGTGTCAAGTTGGCTGGATGTCCTTTGGGTGGTGGACCCGTCTTGATACACGCGGGGAAACTGTTGAGTGTGAAAAACCCAGCAGCGTTGCAGTTCTTGACACAAACCGGTGTACCTGGCACCTCCTACCATACCCCATTCAAAGGCACTTAAATATTTTGTCTTGCCCATTCACCCTCTGAATGGCACACATGGGTCTTTATATAACTAGGGTACCAGTGAGGATTTCCTATGTTGGACAACTTGTTATAGCTGTTGATGAGTCATTGATAATAATCTGCAAAAATATTTTAATGTCATTACATTAAGATTTAAGGGGGGGGGACATATTTATATTAAATAAAATTCACAAGTTGATTTAAACCCATTCTCATGGATGTTGTCTTGACAGATTTGTCCTAAATCATTTGACATAAAACATAACTTTTCTGTCCTTGCATTTACGGCAGTGTAAATTGTCTTCATGTCATATATTAAGTGTTAATCAGTTAAATTGGACATTAGACACTTGAACCCCTTAATAATCCTGGATCTAGCTGTTGGACAGTTTTAGACATCACAGAGATGCAGTGTAACTTTGTAACATGTCGTGTTATGTTACATGGGCACACACATCCTAAATCATTTATGGAATTGCAAAATTGAATGCTTAAACCGAAAGAGTCTTGATACTTAACACCTAAATCTATACTGTCATTAAAATGGTTCTTCAATAATTATGCATAATACTTGTTGGATGCGCATTTGATGTTAAACTGTTAAATTACACTGTGATATTTTCACACATCATCATCTGATCCAGGAAGACATTTTTCTGAATGACAGTCAAGTGACAAACAGCTGTTGTGATAGCACATGCGATGCAACAACAGCCCAAGAGCTGGAAAAAAGGTGTTTGCTAGGAATGTCCAGAATATTTTGGTGTCTCATTCATTACTCTGGTATAGACAGTTGAGCCTGGATCCATGTTGGATCTAATATCTCTAGCCAATTGATGTTGTCTGCTTGATTTACAGCCGGGTCTCGTTAGATTTAACAGAGAACACATCAAGGTAATGAGTTCATGTTTTCATATGTTTTTTTTGTGCCTCAGATTGGAAAACAAGTTCACTCTACGCAATTGTGTAGGATAGACTATTGCCCAACCCCCAACTCTATACTCTACTATATAATGACAAATTACATAGTCTAGTGGGCTTCTTCACAATATGATCTGGTATGAAATAACATGACACATACATCTTGGTTTCCATGTTATACCTGCAATTTTAAAATATACAAGGGGCTTGAAGTAGCCTACTTGAATTTGGAGCTCAGAAATTCAAGTAGGAAGTCCTTGTAATTATACAAAAGCAAAATTTCTCCTGCTCCCATATACTTATCTATGATTTCATTTTTGTGAGAGATGTGGTGACTTTCGTTTGTTTCCCGCCACTTCAATTGAAGGGTGTTGCGCTACTCTGTTGCGGTAAAACTTGTGCGGTTATTATGAGGACGACAACATCTAATGCTGGCTTCAACTTGGCTTTCTATGCAAATCCTTCCATTACAAAAATGATCTGGTTTTTGGTTGCTTTCTCGTTACAAAAACAGCGATGGTGAAATCAAAATGGTGAGATTAATGATACCGCTATTCATGGCTTTATTATGTGTGCCTGCATCGGCCACATAGGCTACAGAAATGCAGGCAACGTCGAATTAACAATGGTTTAATAATCCAACAGGGGCAGGCAGTAGACGGGTCAAGGCAGGCAGGGGTTAGTAAACTAGAGGTGGGGCAAAGGTACTCTATGGCAGGCAGACTCAGGGTAGGCAGAGGTCAATAATCCAGAGGTGGGGCAAAGGTACAGGTCGGCAGGCAGGCTCAGGGTCAGGACAGGCAAGGGTCAAAACCAGGAGGGCGAGATAAAAAGACTGGGAAAAGCAGGAGCTGAGACAAAAACATTGGTTGACTTAACAAGGCCTACTGACAACAGACAAACAGAGAACACAGGTATAAATACAGTGGGGCAAAAAAGTATTTAGTCAGCCACCAATTGTGCAAGTTCTCCCACTTAAAAAGATGAAAGAGGCCTGTAATTTTCATCATAGGTACACTTCAACTATGACAGACAAAATGAGAATTTTTTTTCCAGAAAATCACATTTTTAATGAATTTTTTTGCAAATTATGGTGGAAAATAAGTATTTGGTCAATAACAAAAGTTTATCAATACTTTGTTATATACCCTTTGTTGGCAATGACAGAGGTCAAACGTTTTCTGTAAGTCTTCACAAGGTTTTCACACACTGTTGCTGGTATTTTGGCCCATTCCTCCATGCAGATCTCCTCTAGAGCAGTGATGTTTTGGGGCTGTTGCTGGGCAACACGGACTTTCAACTCCCTCCAAAGATTTTCTATGGGGTTGAGATCTGGAGACTGGCTAGGCCACTCCAGGACCTTGAAATGCTTCTTACGAAGCCACTCCTTCGTTGCCCGGGCGGTGTGTTTGGTATCATTGTCATGCTGAAAGACCCAGCCACGTTTCATCTTCAATAACCTTGCTGATGGAAGGAGGTTTTCACTCAAAATCTCACGATACATGGCCCCATTCATTCTTTCCTTTACACGGATCAGTCGTCCTGGTCCCTTTGCAGAAAAACAGCCCCAAAGCATGATGTTTCCACCCCCATGCTTCACAGTAGGTATGGTGTTCTTTGGATGCAACTCAGCATTCTTTGTCCTCCAAACACGACGAGTTGAGTTTTTACCAACAAGTTCTATTTTGGTTTCATCTGACCATATGACATTCTCCCAATCTTCTTCTGGATCATCCAAATGCTCTCTAGCAAACTTCAGACGGGACATGTACTGGCTTAAGCAGGGGGACACGCCTCGCACTGCAGGATTTGAGTCCCTGGCGGCGTAGTGTGTTACTGATGGTAGGCTTTGTTACTTTGGTCCCAGCTCTCTGCAGGTCATTCACTAGGTCCCCCCGTGTGGTTCTGGGATTTATGCTCACCGTTCTTGTGATCATTTTGACCCCACGGGGTGAGATCTTGCGTGGAGCCCCAGATCGAGGGAGATTATCAGTGGTCTTGTATGTCTTCCATTTCCTAATAATTGCTCCCACAGTTGATTTCTTCAAACCAAGCTGCTTACTTATTGCAGATTCAGTCTTCCCAGCCTGGTGCAGGTCTACAATTTTTTTTCTGGTGTCCTTTGACAGCTCTTTGGTCTTGGCCATAGTGGAGTTTGGAGTGTGACTGTTTGAGGTTGTGGACAGGTGTCTTTTATACTGATAACAAGTTCAAACAGGTGCCATTTATACAGGTAACAAGTGGAGGACAGAGGAGCCTCTTAAAGAAGAAGTTACAGGTCTGTGAGAGCCAGAAATCTTGCTTGTTTGTAGGTGACCAAATACTTATTTTCCACCATAATTTGCAAATAAATTCATTAAAAATCCTACAATGTGATTTTCTGGATTTTTTCCCCTCCTTTTGTCTGTCATAGTTGAAGTGTACCTATGATGAAAATTACATGCCTCTCTCATCTTTTTAAGTGGGATAACTTGCACAATTGGTGGCTGACTAAATACTTTTTTGCCCCACTGTACAAAGCGGATAATGGGGAAGATGGGCGACACCTGGAGAGGGGTGGAGACAATCACAAAGACAGGTGAAACAGATCAGGGTGTGACAAAATTACACCTACATCACTTTTCAAGTGCTATCCCCTTAACTGCTACATGTTCAAGGCTGACCCTGTTTCGCTCCAAGCCTGTTCTGTGTTTGGTGTGTCGAAGGATTGGGTACGGTAACAACAAAAACACATGTTTCCATTATACAATATACTTTCATTTTGAAATAAATGATTGCCTGATTATGTGTGTGTGTGTGTGTTATTTTGTCACGTGCCCATGTGGTCCGGTGAATGTGTGTGCATGCTGGTGTTTGTAATACAGGTTGAGTCTGTATTTGTGGGGGGTGTACCAAAGTGGATATACATGCATGTGCATTGACAACACCTTTATGAAATCATTCATAACCCTTTCATGAATGTTCCAGTGTCAATCATCATAACATTATAACCACATTAAACATGACTAATATGTCATCTTCAAAACAAATGTCATGCTTTCATTACAGTATTAAGTTATTTTATAGTAGAAACATCTGCTCGGTCAACTCCACCACTTTTCCAATCTCCCTTTCGTTATCTCCAACACGATACCGGTTTCTACATATGTGAAAACGGCACGTTTGAAGAGAAGTTAAAGTTAAAAAGTTATACCGTATGACGTCATCAAAAGTTCAAACATTTTAAAATCAGTGATTTTAGAACACTGTGAGATTCGCGATGATGTATAGAGAAAGACCCTTCCCTGGGCTAGAAGCTCGCTACAGGTTTGGAAAATCATTGATGTCAGAGAGAAGCATTTTGTTTTTACTTGCCCCAAATTTGGAAGCACAGAATCGTCTAGAATGTCATTGTGTGCTGTAGCATTAAGATTTCCCTTCACCGAACCATGAAAACAACCCCAGACCATTATTCCTCCTCCACCAAACTTTATAGTTGGCACTATGCATTCGGGCATTCCCCAAACACAGATTTGTCCGTCGCGCTGCCAGATAGTGAAGCCTTATTTATCACTACAGAGAATGCATTTCCACTGCTCCAGAGTCCAATGGCGGCAAGCTTTATACAACTCCAGCCGACGCTTGGCATTGCATATGGTGATCTTAGGCTTGTGTGTGGCTGCTCGGCCATGGAAACCCATTTCATGAAGCTCCTCGCGAACAGTTATTGTGCTGACGATGCAGTTTGGAACTCAGTAGTGTTTCAACCGAGGACAAATGTTTTTTACGGGCTACACGCTTCAGCACTCGCCGGTCCCGTTCTGTGATCTTGTGTGGCCTACCACTTTGTGTTGCTCCTAGAGGTTTCCACTTCCCAACAGCACTTACAGTTGACCGGAGGCAGCTCAAGCAAGGCAGAAATTTGACGAATTGACTTGTTGGAAAGGTCGCAGCCTATGACGGTTCCACTCTGAAAGTCACTGAGCTCCATAGTAAGGCCATTCTACTGTCAATGTTTGTCTATGGATATTGCTCGGCTGTGTGCTGGATTTTATATACCTGTCAGCAACAGGTGTGGCTGAAATAGCCGAATCCACTCATTTGAAGAGGTGTCCACATACTTTTGTATATACAGTGTATGTAGACATTGGTTTGATGGGGCAGATTATCAAAATGAAAGTGAAAGTGGAGGAATTGCACTTTAAGCATTGCCATGATTGTAGGCAACCAGATGCATCGTTTTTTACGACCTAACTAAGAGTGTTTCCAAGACAAGCACGTAGAGAGAACGTTCGCTATGTGCATTGTCAGACCATGTGTCGATACTGATAGGATCTAAAGAAAAGCAGTGCTGCTAGTGGATCAAATCTTAACTTAACGTTATAATTATTCCACAATTCTGACGACTGATCAGCTCCTAGAAAGATATTAGCACATATGACTGCAAAAATCACAGATTGTGCACATCATTGCGCATATCTTGCCACACATTTAAAAAAAAAATGTTTTACCTTTATTTAACCAGGTAGGCCAGTTGAGAACAAGTTCTCATTTACAACTGGGACCTGGCCAAGATAAAGCAAAGTTGTGCGACACAAACAACACAGAGTTACACATGGAAAAAACAAACGTACAGTCAATAACACAATAGAAACAACTATACACAGTGTGTGCAAATGAGGTAAGATTAGGGATGTAAGGCAATAAATAGGCTGTAGTGGCAACTAAATTACAATTTAGCATTTAAACACCTGAGTGATAGATGTGCAAGTAGAGATACTGGCGTGCAAAGGAGCAAAAAATAAATAACAATATGGGGACGCGGTAGTTGGATGAGCTATTTACAGATGGGCTATGTACAGGTGCAATGATCTGTGAGCTGCTCTGACAGCTGATGCTTAAAGTTAGTGATGGAGATATGAGTCTCCAGCTTCAGAGATTTTTGCAATTCGTTCCAGTCATTGGCAGCAGGGAACTGGAAGGAAAGGCGGCCAATGGAGAAATTGGCTTTTGGAGTGACCAGTGAGATATACCAGCTGGAGCGCGTGCTACGAGTGGGTTCTGCTATGGTGACCAGTGAGCTGAAATAAGGCAGGCTTTACCTAGAAAACACTTATAGATGACCTGGAGCTAGTGAGTTTGACGACGAATATGTAGCGAGGACCAGCCAACGAGAGCATACAGGTCGCAGTGGTGGGTAGTATATGGGGCTTTGGTGACAAAACGGATGGCACTGTGATAGACTGCATCCAATTTGCTGAGTAGAGTGTTGGAGGCTATTTTGTAAATGACATCGCCAAAGTCAAGGATTGGTAGGATAGTCAGTTTTACTAGGCTATGTTTGGCAGCATGAGTGAAGGATGCTTTGTTGCGAAATAGGAAGCCGATTCTAGCTTTAAATTTGAATTGGAGATGCTTAATGTGAGTCTGGAAGGAGAGTTTACAGTCTAACCAGACACCTTAGGTATTTGTAGTTGTTCACATATTCTAAGTCAGAACCTTCCAGAGTAGTGATGCTGGATGGGTGGGCAGGTGCGGGCAGCAATCGGTTGAAGAGCATGCATTTAGTTTTACTTGCATTTAAGAGCAGTTGCAGGCCACGGAAGGAGAGATGTATCTTATTGAAGCTTGTCTGGAGGTTAGTTAACACAGTGTCCAAAGAAGGGCCGGAAGTATACAGAATGGTGTCGTCTACGTAGAGGTGGATCAGACAATCACCAGCAGCAAGTGTGACACCATTGATATTTACAGAGAAAAGAGTTGGCCTGAGAATTGAACCCTGTGGCACCCCCATAGACATTGCCAGAGGTCCGGACAACAGGCCCTCCGATATGACACACTGAACTCTGTCTGAGAAGTAGTTGGTGATCCAGGCGAGGCAGTCATTTGAGAAACCAAGGCTGTTGAGTTTTTTTATCGATGGTGGTTATGATATTGTTTAGGACCTTGAGCGTGGCTGAGGTGCACCCGTGACCAGTTCGGAAACCAGACTGCATAGCGGAGAAGGTATAGTGGATTTCAAAATGGTCGATGATCTGTTTGTTATCTTGGCTTTCGAAGACCTTAGAAAGGCAGTTTTGGATAGATATAGGTCTGTACCGGTTTGGGTCTGGAGTGTCTCCACCTTTCCAGTCTTTGGGGATCTCAGACGATACAAAAGAGACGTTGAACAGGCTCGTAATAGGGTTTGCAACAATTGCGGCAGATCATTTTAGAAAAAGAGGGTCCAGATTGTCTAGCCCAGCTGATTTGTAGGAGTCCAGATTTTGCAACTCTTTCAGAGCATCAGCTACCTGGATTTGGGTGAAGGAGAAATGGGGGAGGCTTGGGCTGCTGTGGGGGTTGCAGGGCTGTTGACCAGGGTAGGAGTAGCCAGGTGGAAAGCATGGCCAGCCGTAGAAATAATGTTTTTTGAAATTCTCAATTATCATGGATTTATCGTGTTTCCTAGCCTCAGCGCAGTTGGCAGCTGGGAGGAGGTGCTCTTATTCTCCATGGACTTTACAATGTCCCAGAACTTTTTGGAGTTTGTGCTACAGGATGCAAATGCAAAGCTAGCCTTTGCTTTCCTAACTTCCCTGAAAAGTTGCATATCGTGGGGGCTATTCGATGCTAATGCAGTACACCACAGGATGTTTTTGTGCTGGTCAAGTGCAGTCAAGTCTGGAGTGAACCATGTGCTATATCTGTTCCTGGTTCCTTTTTTTTTGAATGGGGCATGCTTATTGAAGATTGTGAGGAAAGCACTTTTAAAGAATAACCACGCATCCTCGACTGATGGAATGAGGTCAATATCCTTCCAGGATACCCGGGCCAGGTCGATTAGAAAGGCCTGCTTGCTGAAGTGTTTTAGGGAGTGTTTGACAGTGATGAGGGGTGGTCGTTTGACCAATGAGGCAGTGATCGCTGAAATCCTGGTTGAAGTCAGCAGAGGGCAGGTTGGTCAGGATGATATCTATGAGGGTGCCCGTGTTTACGGATTTGGGGTTGTACCTGGTAGGTTCATTGATAATCTGTGTGAGATTGAGGTCATCTAGCTTAGATTGTAGGATAGCCAGGGTGTCAAGCATGTCCCAGTATAGGTCACTGAACAATACGAGCTCTGAAGAATGGGGGCAGTCAATTCACATATGATGTTCAGGGCATAGCTGGGGGCAGAAGGTGGTCTATAACAAGCAGCAATGGTGAGAGACTTGTTTCTGGAAAGGTGAATTTTTAAAAGTAGAAAAAGTTTGGGCACAGACCTGGATAGTATGACAGAACTCTGCAGGCTATCTCTGCAGTAGATTGCAATTTCCCCGTCTTTGGCAGTTCTATCTTGTTGTAAAATGTTATAGTTAGGAATGGAAATTTCAGGATTTTTGGTGGCCTTCCTAAACCAGGATTCAGACATGGCTAGGACATCATGCAACATATTGAGCCAAAGATTTGACAGTAGACTAGTGGCAAAATAGAACTCAATATGATTCCAATATGATTGAAGTATATAGGCCAATGTAGCCTATTTATCTTTTAATGCAGTCATCTCGGGTTTCATTTGAAGCATCGTTTTATCTTTCAATTGTTTGTAACAATTGCAAATACTTTGGCAACTTTGAATTTGTAGTCAACTTCGTTCTCAAGTTATTAGCGGTCACAGTCAGACAGACATTTTGATTCTATGTTTAGCTGATATCTACTGAGAATAAAATGCAAAACATCTAACGATGCACTTTGGCTGCTTTAAATGTGCAAAGGTTTTCAAGAGGCACATTACTAACGAAGGTTCTGGGAAACAGCTTAGCTACTGAAGATACATTGTAAAATGGTTCTAATGACAATCTTAAACCTATGAAGGCTCTGGGATACGAGGCCCTGGATGGTTGCTGGTGTTACTGACTGGGTTATTTATTTGCATGACAGTTACCGGTTGAGAAAATGTAATGACCGGCACAGCCGTAGTTGCGGTGGGTGTATGTGTGTGTATCTTTGTGGAGGATGGGATGGGTTATTGTGTGTGTGTGTGTGCATGCATGCTGGTGAGCTACCGTCCGTGTGTGTGTGTATGTGTGTGCAGTATATGCGGCTAGTAACCAACTAATCATGCCCTCCTCTCTCTCTCTCTTACTCTCTCAGATGAGTTTGTGATATCTCCAGTGGAGGGAGAGCTGCGTGTGAGGAGAGATGTGGAGCTGGACAGAGAGACCACACCCTTCTACAACATCACTGTCATGGCCAAAGACCTGGGCAAACCACCACGCAGCAGCATGGTGTGTTCGCACAGACATGCACTGATCTTGTGGTGCTTCCTGCTAACATGCTCAGACACTTCAATGAACACATGTGCCCATGTGCACGCACGCACGCACGCACGCACGCACACACACACACACACACACACACACACACACACACACAAAGACTAAGTGCCACCCTGTCTTATGTCTCCTCTATCTCCCAGGTGGTGGTGGGCGTCCATGTTCTGGACATCAATGACAACGACCCCGTGCTGCTCAACCTGCCCCACAACACCAGTGTGAGCGAGGGGGCGTCCGTATACACCTTGGTGGCCAGGGTCCGGGCGCAGGATGTAGACAGTGGACGCAACGCCCTAATCACCTACAACATCACTGCTGGAAACCGCGACGGCGCCTTCTACATCAACGACACTGTGAGAGGGAGGGAAAGGAGGGGGTGGAGGGGGAGGGAAAGAGGGGATGGGGACAGACGGTGTGAGGGAAGAAAAGGAGAGCGAGAGGGTGAGAAGGTTGGGAAAGGGATAGAGGGAAAATGGAAAAATGTGGATAAAGGAAGAAGGGTTACGGAGAGGGAGTAAAGGGGTAGAACATATAGAGGAGAGGTAGAAAAATGTAGACAGAGAAATAGATAGAAAGGCATTGAAAAGGGAAGGGTATACTGGCGTAATTGATGAGTCATTTCTATCATCATCATCTCTCTCTCTCTCTCTCTCTCTCTCTCTCTCTCTCTCTCTCTCTCTCTCTCTCTCTCTCTCTCTCTCTCAGACAGGGGTGGTGCAGGTGAACAGGCCTCTGGACAGAGAGAGGGTGGCGGAGTACATATTGGCAATTACAGTCAAAGACAACCCTGAGAACCCCCGCATCGCTCGCCGGGTACTGCCACACACACACACACATAACCCCCTCTCAGCATATACACTATTTACAGGCAAAGTCAAGTCACTGATTCCTCAGCTGTAAGCTACCGAAACGCTGCATGTCTTTATGTCTTTAACCCCAGAGTTAATACTTGGTGCAAGCACCTTTGGAAGCCGTGAATAATTTTGAATAAGATTCTATCAAATTGCAACTCTTATGGAAACATAGATATATCCATTGTTTTTGTAAAAAGTGCTCAAGTTCACAAAATTTGGTTGGGAGTCATTGATGGACAGCTATATTCAAACCCTGTCTCAGATTTTCAAGCAAAATATACAGTGGATTTGGAAAGTATTCAGACCCCTTCACTTTATCCACTTTTTGTTACGTTACAGTCTTATGCTAAAATGAATTAAATTATTTCTACACACAATACCCCATAATGACAAAGCAAAAACTTTTTTTTCTGTATTTTTGCAAATGTATTAAAATAAAATAAAAATCAGGTGCATCCTGCTTCCATTGACCATCCTTGAGATGTTTCTACAACTTGTTTCTACACCTGTGGTAAATTCAATTGATTGGACATGATTTGGAAAGGCACACACCTGTCTATATAAAGTCCCACACCTGACAGTGCATGTCAGAGCAAAAAAGAAGCCATGAGGTCAAAAGAATTGTCCGTAGAGCTCCGAGACAGGATTGTGTTGAGGCACAGATGTGGGGAAGGGTACCAAAAACTGCAGCATTGAAGGTCCCCAAGAACACAGTGGCCTCCATCATTCTTAAATGAAAGAGGTTTGGAACCACCAAGACTCTTCCTTAAGCTGGCTGCCAGCCAAACTGAGCAATCGGGAGAGAAGGGCCTGTGTCAGGAGGTGACCAAGAACCCGATGGTCACTCTGACAGAGCTCCATAGTTGCTCTGTGGAGATGGGAGAACCTTCCAGAAGGACAACCATCTCTGCAGCACTCCACCAATCAGCCGTTATGGTAGAGTGGCTAGACGGAAGCCACTCCTCAGTAAATGTCACTTGTCATCCATCTTGGAGTTTGCCAAAAGGCACCTAAAGGACTCTCAGACCATAAGAAACAAGATTCTCTGGTCTGATGAAACCAAGATTGAACTCTTTCGCCTGGCACCGCTCATCACCTGGCCAATATCATCCCTACGGTGAAGCATGGAGGTGCAAGCATCATGCTGTGGGGATGATTTTCAGGGACTGGGAGACTAATCAGGATTGAGGGAAAGATGAACAGAGCAAATTACAGAGAGATCCTTGATGAAAACCTGCTCCAGAGTGCTCAGGACCTCTGGGGCAAAGGTTCACCTTCCAACAGGACAACGACCCTAAACTCCCCAAATACACGTGTGCCGCTTGTAGTATCATACCCAAGAAGACTTGAGGCTGTAATCATGCCAAAGGTGCTTCAACAAAGTACTGAGTGAATGGTTTTAATACTTATGTCGATTTTTTTATTTGTATACATTTGTAAAAATGTCTAAACTGTTTTTGCTTTGTCATTATCGGGTATTGTGTGTAGATTGATGTTTTTTTATTACCTCATCAATTTCAGAATAAGGCTGTAACGTAAAACATTTTGGAAAAAGTGAAGAGGTCTGAATACTTCCCGGATGCACTGTAAGTCAGGACTGAGACTGGACCACTCAGGAACCACTCAATACATATTGAAAAGCAATTTTGGTGCGTCTTTGGCATTGACATTTTTGCAAATGTCCCGCTGAAAAATGTATCTCCATCCCAGGGTTTTCGTATAATTATTTACCTCTGCTTTGGTCCTTTCATATTTAATTTGATCCTAACAAACTCCCCAGTCCCTGCTGTTGATAAGCATACCCATAACATGATGCTGCCACCTGGTGTCTTCCGGCGCCGACAGATATGGCCGCCTCGCTTCGCGTTCCTAGGAAACTATGCAGTATTTTGTTTTTTATGTGTTATTTCTTACATTGTTACCCCAGGAAATCTTAGGTTTTATTACATACAGCCGGGAGGAACTATTGGATATAAGAGCAACGTCAACTCACCAACATTACGACCAGGAATACGACTGTCTCGAAGCAGATCCTCTGTTTGGCCCACCAGCCAGGACAATGGATCAGATCCCAGCCGGCGAACCAAAACAACAGCGCTGCAGAAGGGACAGACGGAGTGGCCTTCTGGTCAGGCTCCGTAGACGGGCATATCGCGCACCGCTCCCGAGCATACCACTCGCCAATGTCCAGTCTCTTGACAATAAGGTAGACGAAATCTGAGCAAGGATTGCCTTCCAGAGAGACATCAGAGACTGTAACGTTCTTTGTTTCGCGGAAACATGGCTCACTCGAGACACGCTATCGGAGTCGGTACAGCCACCTGGTTTCTTCACGCATCGCGCCGACAGAAACAAGCATCTCTCTGGTAAGAAGAAGTGCAGGGGTGTATGCCTTAACGAGAGTTGGTGTGATAATAACAACATACAGCAACTCAAGTCCTTTTGTTCACCTGACTTAGAATTCCTCACAATCAAATGCCGACCGCATTATCTACCAAGAGAATTCTCTTCGATCATAATCACATATATTCCCCCCCAAGCAGACACATCGACGGCCCTGAACGAAATGAATTTGACTCTATGTAAACTGGAAACCACATATCCTGAGGCTGCATTTATTGTAGCTGGGGATTTTAACGAAGCTAATCTGAAAACTAGGCTCCCTAAATTTTATCAGCATATCAGTTGCGCGACCCGGGATGGCAAAACCCTGGATCATTGTTATTCTAACTTCCGCGATGCATATAAGGCCCTCCCCCGCCCTCCTTTCAGAAACGCTAACCACGACTCCATGTTGTTGCTCCCAGCCTATAGACAGAAACTAAAACAGGAAGCACCCGCTCTCAGGTCTGTTCAACGCTGGTCCGACCAATCGGATTCCACGCTTCAAGAATGTTTCGATCACGTGGACTGGGATATGTTCCGCATTGCGTTGAACATCACCATTGATGAATACTCTGATTCGGGTTTCTTAGCAAGTGCATCGGTGATGTTGTACCCACAGAGTCTATTAAAACATTCCCTAACCAGAAACCGTGGATTGATGGCAACATTCGCGCAAAACTGAAAGCGCGAACCACTGCTTTTAATCATGGCAAGGTGACCGGAAACATGACCGAATACAAACAGTGTAGCTATTCCCTCCACAAGCCAATCAAACAAGCTAAGCGTCAGTATAGAGACAAAGTAGAGTCACAATTCAATGGCTCAGAAACGAGTGGTATGTGGCAGGGTCTACAGTCAATCACGGATTTTCCCAGACAAACTAAACAACTTCTTTGCTCGCTTTGAGGACAATACAGTGCCACTGACATGGCCCACTACCAAAACCTGCGGGCTCTCCTTCACTGCAGCCAACGTGAGTAAAACATTTAAACGTGTTAACCCTCACAAGGCTGGAGGCCCAGACGGCATCACCAGCCGCAATCTCAGAGCATGCGCAGGCCAGCTGGCTGGTGTGTTTACGGATACATTCAATCAATCCTTATCCCAGTCTGCTGTTCCCACATGCTTCAAGAGGGTCACCATTGTTCCTGTTCCCAAGAAAGCTAAGGTAACTGAGCTAAATGACTACCGCCCCGTTGCACTCACTTTCGTCATCATGAAGTGCTTTGAGAGACTAGTCAAGGACCATATCACCTCCACCCTACCTGACAGCCTAGACCCACTCCAATTTGCTTACCACCCCAATAGGTCCACAGACGACGCGATCACAATCACACTGCACACTGCCCTAACCCATCTGGACAAGAGGAATACCTATGTGAGAATGCTGTTCATCGACTACAGCTCAGCATTTAACACCATAGTACCCTCCAAACTCGTCATCAAGCTCGAGACCCTGGGTCTCGACCCCGCCCTGTGCAACTGGGTCCTGGACTTCCTACCCCGCCCCCAGGTGGTGAGGGTAGGTAACAACATCTCCACCCCACTGATACTCAACACTGGGGCCCCACAAGGGTGCGTTCTCAGCCCTCTCCTGTACTCCTTGTTCACCCATGACTGCGTGGCCATGCACGCCTCCAACTCAATCATCAAGTTTGCAGACGACACTGTAGTGGTAGGCTTGATTACCAACAATGACGAGACAGCATACAGGGAGGAGGTGAGGGCCCTTGGAGTGTTGTGTCAGGAAAATAACCTCACACTCAATGTCAACAAAACAAAGGAGATGATCGTGGACTTCAGGAAAGCACCTCTTCAACCTCAGGAGGCTGAAGAATTTGGCTCGTCACCAAAAACACTCACAAACTTTTACAGATGCACAATCGAGAGCATCCTGTCGGGCTGTATCACCGCCTGGTACAGCAACTGCTCCGCCCACAACCGTAAGGCTCTCCAGAGGGTAGTGAGGTCTGAACAACGCATCACCGGGGGGCAAACTACCTTCCCTCCAAGATTCCTACACCACCCGATGTCACAGGAAGGCCAAAAAGATCATCAAGGACAACAACCACCCGAGCCACTGCCTGTTCACCCCGCTATCCTCCAGAAGGCGAGGTCAGTACAGGTGCATCAAAGCGGGGACCGAGGCCATCAGACTGTTAAACAGCCATCACTAACATTGAGTGGCTACTGCCAACATACTGACTCAACTCTAGCCACTTCAATAATGGAAAAATGTATGTAATAAATGTATCACTAGCCACTTTAAACAATGCCACTTTATATAATGTTTACATACCCTACATTACTCATCTCATATGTATATACTGTACTCTATACCTACTGCATTTTGCTTATGCCGTTCGGCCTTATTAATTCCTTTACACTTGTGTTTATAAGCTAGTTGTTGTGAAATTGTTAGTTTAGATTACTTGTTAGATATTACTTCTTGGTCGGAACTAGAAGCACAAGCATTTCGCTACACTCGCATTAACATCCACTAACCATGTGTATGTGACAAATAAAATTTGATTTGATTGGATTTGACAATACTTGAAAATACAGCGGGTTTCACTCTGTGTTGTGTTGTTTTGGATTTGACCCAAACCTGTAGTTTTTAGATTAGGCCAATAAGTGAATTTCTTCGCTGTGTTGTCCAGCAGTATTTGTAAGGGGTGCGTACTGGCGGCAGAGAAGTCAGGCGCAGGAGAGCAAAAACCGTGTTTACAATGGAGTAGTTTAAATAATAAAAACCACCGGAATCAGAACAAACAATCAGTGGGTACAAAACCCGTTGCACACCAGATAAACGTGCACATGCACTTACAATAAACAATTCCGGACAAGGACATGGGGGGTAACAGAGGGTTAAATACACAACATGTAATGAGGGAATTGAAACCAGGTGTGTGGGAAGACAAGACAAAACAAATGGAAAATGAAAAGTGGATCGACGATGGCTAGAAGACCGGCGACGCCGACCGCCAAACGCCGCCCGAACAAGGAGAGGAACCGACTTCGGCGGAAGTCGTGACAGTATTACTAAACATTCTTGTTGCAAGCAATGTGGAGTGAATGCAATGTTGTTGATCCTCTGTATTTTCAAGTATGGATTTTTTCCATATGTATGAAATTACAGCTATTTGCTTTTTTATTGAGAACATTTCTCACCTTCTTCTTTGCCCTTCTCTCCTTCCCTTCCCCATCCACCCATCCCTCCCTCCCCAATCTGTCACCCTCTCCCTCCATCCATTCCTCTCTCCAGGACTCAGAACTGCTGGTGATCACAGTTTTGGATGAGAATGACAACAGGCCCATATTCACACAGACCAGCTACCGGGCTGAGATCACTGAGAACTCCCCCACAGGTAACAGCCTCACTGGTGTGTTTTTATAGTCTGTCTGTGTGTCTGTTTGTTTCAATTGATAATGTATAATTCCTCTGCTACCTCTGTCCCTACCTTGGCACCCACTACCTATCTTTGCTTTCCTCTGTTTCCATCACTCATTTTTCTCTCTTCCCACTCTCTCCCCAATCTCAATCTTTCCCTCTTTCATCAATCTTTCTTGCTTTTCCCTCTTCAACTCTTGTATTTAACTGCCCTCTCCCCTTCTGCCATCACGCACATCTTCCTTTCTCTATCTCTCCCTCTCTTAGGCAGTGCTGTTTTAGTGTTGAACGGACCAGTGTTGGCTGAGGACAAAGACATTGGGCCCAACGCTGTGGTCAGGTACCATCTGCTGGGAACAAGACAGGACCTCTTCACTGTGGACTCTGATACAGGTCACACACACAGACAAACATATTGATCACTCAATCACACACCTCTAATAGATGCACACTCAAACACATACACACACACACACTCTCACTCACAACAATACACACACGCAATTAATTAGAACACCTTGAAGCCACTGCCACAAAGTCATCGTCAATGAAGCCACTGCCTGTACCTCTCCCTTGTTCCCCCTTGCAGGTGTGGTGCGTGTGCGACAGGCGGCGCTGTTGGACCGTGAGATGTTTGTGGAGCCTCGGGTGGAGCTGTTCCTGGTGGGGGAGGATGTGTGGGGGCTCAACAGCAGTGTACCCCTCACTGTGACAATCCTGGACCAGAACGACAACCCTCCTGTCTTCAAACCCCCCAGCCTCACTGTGCACCTTCCTGAGAACAGCCCCACTGGTACGTGTGTGTTGGTGTGTCTGTGTCTTATGTCTGCGTGACTCAATTCATGCATGCAAGCGTGTATACAGTTGACGTCGGAAGTTTACATACACTTAGGTTGGAGTCATTAAAACTCGTTTTTCAACCACTCAACAAATTTATTGTTAACAAACTATAGTTTTGGCAAGTCGCTTAGGACATCTACTTTGTGCATGACACAAGTCATTTTTCCGAAAATAGTTTACAGACAGATTATTTCACTTATAATTCACTGTATCACAATTCCAGTGGGTCAGAAGTTTACATACACTAAGTTGACTGTGCCTTTAAACAGCTTTGAAAATTCCAGAACATTGTGTCATGGCTTTAGCCGCTTCTGATAGGCTAATTGACATCATTTGAGCCAATTGGAGTTGTACCTGTGGATGTATGTCAAGGTCTACCTTCAAACTCAGTGCCTCTACTTGACATCATGGGAAAATCATAAGAAATCAGCCAAGACCTCAGGAAAAGACCTCCTTGGGAGAAATTTTCAAACACCTGAAGGTACCACGTTCATCTGTACAAACAATAGTACACAAGTATAAACACCATGCAGCCGTCATACCGCTCAGGAAGAAGACGCATTCTGTCTCCTAGAGATGAACGTACTTTGGTGCGAAAAGTGCAAATCAATCCCAGAACAACAGCAAAGGACCTTGTGAAGATGCTGGAGGAAAGAGGTATAAAATATCTATATCCACAGTAAAACGAGTCCTATATCGACATAATCTGAAAGGCTGCTCAGCAAGGAAGAAGCCACTGCTCCAAAACCGCCATAAAAAAGCCAGACTACGGTTTGCAACTGCATATGGGGACAAAGATCGTACTTTTTAGAGAAAGGTCCTCTGGTCTGATGAAACAAAAATAGAACAGATTGGCCATGATGACCATCGTTATGTTTGGAGGAAAAAGGGGGAGGCCTGCAAGTCAAAGAACACCATCCCAACCGTGAAGCACGGGGGTGGCAGCATCATGTTCTGGGGGTGCTTTGCTGCAGGAGGGACTGGTGCACTTCACAAAATAGATATCATCCTGGTCCTCAAATGAAACTAGTATATTTTCCTATACATCAAAATAGATGTATAGAACCCCAAATCTAAGCTTGTTTTACTTGATTGTTTGGAAACAATGTAATTGTAAACAAACACTGTATACACACTATAATTGTTATATCACGGATGGTCAGACTTTGCATCCATAGCTCTGTCTATTAATTTAAGAATGGTTGCATTTCTCCAGCCCCATCCCTCAGCTGTGTACCAAAACAGTGGCGGAGTGACAGCTTTTTTATTGTTTGAATGGCAAATTGCCCCTTTAAGCCTAGTCCTGGACAAAAAAATCTATTTCAATGGAGTTTCTCCATTAAACATTATTTTTTGTCCAGGACTAGGCTTAATCTATGTCTGGGAAACATGCCCCTTGTGTTCTATCCTCACCCCTGTGCCCTCTTCCCTCTCTCTCTGTTTTAGGTGTGGTGGTGACCCAGCTGTCTGCCAGTGACGCTGATTCGGGCTCTAACGCCTGGCTGCTCTACCGGCTGGAAAGTGGCGCCCAGGACCGCTTCATAGTCGACTCCCTGTCCGGCGCCGTTCTGGTGGGCAACGCCATCCTCGACCGTGAGGAGCGCGGCTCCTACCGCCTGGTCATCTTGGCTACAGACCGCGGCACGCCCTCGTTGTCGGGCACTGTCACCCTGTCAGTCATCCTGGATGACGTCAACGACTCGCGACCGCGTTTCATTGAACCCGTGACGACTATCAACGTAAACGAGTCTACGCCGCCAGGCGTGGTGGTGGCTACGCTCGCCGCCGAGGATCATGACCTACGACCTCGGCTGGAATATTACATCATCTCTGTGGAGGCCAAGGATGATGGGAATAACCCTGTAGATGGCCTGCAAGAGTCGTTCGGCATCGATTTCCACACGGGTTAGTAGTCAACAAACACAGTAGATAATGTTTCGTATTGTATCTTTACTTAGTTGCCTGTCAGATTCTGTGGATGTTGTGTAAATATGTGTATGCAGTATAAGTAAGTGTGTGTATGTGTGGGCGTGCATCTGTGTGTGTCTGTGTGTCTGCCTGTGCGTGTGTATGTGCATGTGTGTGAGCCTATTTGTGTGTGTGTTAATTGTGTGTATATGTTACCGGTATGTGTGTATATGTGTGTGTGTTCCCACAGGTGCTGTGTTCGTGCATAACCCACTCAACAGAGAGCTGGTGGCCACATTTGAGATCCTTGTGTCGGTGCATGACAACGCCAGTGATGTCATCGACATGTCTGTCAGCGTACCTAATGGTGAGGCTTCATCTAAAATCACCCTACTTTTGTTTGTTATTTTATCACCGTTTTGTGGCCCTTTATGTCCCTCAAGATTCAGCACTTTGTTAAACCAACAGAAGTTGATCGGAAATGACTTAGTGCAGCTCATGCTAAAAACAAGCGTACACACAAACCACAATCACTACAATGCACTCAAAATAGGTTGAAAGCAATGCTTCCCAAACTTCTTTGGTCTCGTGACCTCAACCATGTGAAAACAATTATGTAATTAACAGCCAATGTTAACATTTTTATTTTGGGCTATGGCAGTCAATTGAAAAACATTCTAACAGTATTACACATACTATTAATGTGGGGCTATGACAGTCATTTGCAAATTAGTCTGGCATAATGTATTTTATCTCACCACCACTAATGAGATGGGTGGGTTTGATGCTGTTTTCTTTTTTTTATATCCATTGTGAATGACAACAGTTCCTCTCTCAATGCGAAATATATTTCCAACACTCACCCGCGATAACCACCAAGCCTTGGTGTGAAATAGAACATTGTCATGCTCTGATTCCATATCTCCAGATAACCTTGCGAACAGGCGTGTGTTACCTGCTGCAGTATATCTCCGAGATCTGTGGCTCAGCTCTTTGGCTGCCATTTGGCTGCCAATCTACTTGCAGTGAAGCCGCTCACCATCTACATCACATACAGTCATCTAACAGACTCCCGTCCAGAGCGATCTGCAGAAGCAACCAGGGTCAACGCCCTGCTCAAGGGCATGTCGACAGATCTCCCACAAGGTGAAAAACGGGACCCGAACCAGCGACCCATCAGCCACCGGCCCAAGCTCCCAACCCCCGGGCCACGAGCCCTCTAAGACCCCCCCCCCCCCCTCCCACAGTTTCCCAATAGCTGCCCCACAACTATCCGAGACCCCACCCCCAAGACTCTCACTTGAATGAGAGTGTGTGTATATGCATGTGTACAAACACCTGCGCGGCACCATCCTCAGGCAAACAAGCATTAGCTGTTACAACACTGCCCCTCGGTGTCATTCAAACATACTTTGTATTTTTACTTTTTTTTTTACTTTATCTTTGACCGCCATTCTATCCTCCGCCCAGCAACTCCACTCCCACTTGTCTCCAATTCCACAACCCAACCCTCAGCTTACTTCAGCCCATCCTACCTGTCTCTGCTGGCCACCCTCTTCGGATTTCTACACCCCGGGTCTCTTTCAACCATGCTGTGATGTTTAACATACAGTTTGAATCCATCAAATCAAATCTACAGATTGCGAGTTGAAGATAAATACTTTTACGAAGAGTATTAGTATATTAGTAATTGACTCACCCGGTCTCTCCAGATCTCCCAACAATGCTATTTCTAGGGTCTATTTTAGATCAATGTTCTGCATTTTCAGCCATTCCTGAACCTGAGACCAGAAACAGGCTACCTGAGGGCAACACCAAAATAAATGCTCTATTGATTCTTTATCCTCACAACAAAATCTGCAGAGCTGCTATGATTGTATGGCCCAAATATTCTACATTTAGTTGGTGGCAAGAGTTCTGTATAATCATTTTTGCTGAAATGCACAAAATCTTGAATCTTGCTTCATTTTATATATCAACTCATCCACGCTGTACCATGGAATCAGTACATCAAAAATCTCTTCCCAACTATTTTGCAATCTGTATGGCACAGCTGTCAACATCCTGGTCCTCAAATGAAACTAGTATACTTTCCTATTTATGCTATTTTTATTCCTCCACCAGTTTTGATCCTTTATATTGGGCAGACATACCAGTTCACTACCTCCTCCCGCTGCCACATGCTTCCTCCATTTTTGGGGTAATGCTGTAATCAATTGGTTGTTATCTTGGATTCAGCAGACCTTCCCATACAATTCTGATAACTCCATGAAAGACATAATTCTACCATTCCAATTTACAATCTTTTTTTTAAACAAAATATCATTTTCAAACATCTTTTCCATAAATACAGGTATTTTATCAACCAGCACAATTTAATTCAGCCATAATATTTATTTTATCTTTTCAGGAGGATGGAATTGTAATTGTCGCCAGCTCTGCAATGCTTGTTTGAAAAAGAGATACTTAGAAAAAAGTTAAATTTTCAATTATTCGAAAATGAGACATGGCAATCTGCACAAAGGCAAAAAGGCAATTTTGAAACAAACAGCTTTTGTTAGTAATCTATTTGGGTTCAAGTAAAACTTTGGGATAAGTGAAGCTTTGAGAGAGATTTAGTGTTTTTATATTTAATAATCTCAACCGACCCAGTTAATATTCTTTATATAGATAGGCACGCTTTATCTTGTCTTTAGCATCCCAGATAAAGCTAAATATTTTTTGCTCATATGATTTGAAAAACGAATCATTAGGTGTAGGCAACGCCATAAGTAAGTGAGTAAACTGAGATATGACTAAAGAGTTAACCAAGGCAATTGTACCAGTATAAATACCAGGCCTGGTTTCTTAGATTTTTTATGTTATTTTATTATTTTTAATAGTGGTCGTATATTATCTCCAAAGTATCGTCCATGTAAAAAACCTGTCTGATCAGGATGAACAATATCTGGTAAAACCTTTTTAATTCTGAGTGCTATGCATTTTGCCAGTATTTTTGCATGACAACATTGAAGAGTAAGAGGCCTCCAGTTTTTTAGATAGACTGGATCTTTATATTTGCCACCTTGGTCATGGTTTAATAATAGTGAAATCAGAACTTCCTGCTGAATACCTGACAGACTACCATTTCTATAGGAGTTGTTCAAACGAGCTACCAATGGAGCTTTTAGAATATTTATTGGCAAGAAAAAGTATGTGAACCCTTTGGAATTACCTGGATTTCTGCATAAATTGGTCATAACATTTGACCTGATCTTCATCAAGTCACAACAGACAAAAAGTCTGCTTAAACTAATAACACACAAACAATTATACGTTTTCATGTCTTTTTTGAACACACCGTGTAACTATTCACCGTGCAGGGTGGGAAAAGTATGTGAACCCTGTTTCAGTTCAGCAATATTCTTGGGATGTCTGGTGTGAACCACTCTCGAGGTCGGGTTGAGGTCAGGACTCTGACTGGGCCACTCCAGAAGGTGTATTTTCTTCTGTTGAAGCCATTCTGTTGGTAATTTACTTCTGTGTTTTGGGTCATTGTCCTGTAGCATCACCCAACTTCTGTTGAGCTTCAATTGGCGGACAGATAGCTTTACATTCTCCTTCAAAATGTGTTGATAAACATGGGAATGAATTTTTTCCGTCAATGATATCAAGCTTTCCAGGCCCTGAGGCAGCAAAGCAGCCCGAAACCATGATGCTCCCTCCACCATACTTTACAGTTGATGAGGTTGTTATGTTGGTGTGCTGTGCCTTTTTTCTCTCCATGCATAGTGTTGTGTGTCGCTTCCAAACAGCTCAACTTCAGTTTCATCTGTCCACAGAATATTTTGCCAGAAGCGCTGTGGAACATCCAGGTGCTCTTTTGCAAACTTCAGACTTTTTTTTCTTCCGTGGTGTCCTCCCATGAACACCATTCTTGTTTTGTTTTAAGTATCGTAGACTCATCAACAGAGAGGTTAGCATGTTCCAGAGATTTCTGTAAGTCTTTAACTGACACTAGGATTCGTCTTAACTTCATTGAGCCTTCTGCGCTGTGCTCTTGCAGTCATCTTTGCAGGACGGCCACTCCTAGGGAGAGTAGCAACAGTGCTGAACATTCTCAATTTATACGTCCTGCACTGGAGACGTCCTTCGTTGGAGGCCACATGCCATGGATCCTCACTGGAGGCTTCGTGCCATGGATCCTCACAGGAGGCTTCGTGCCATGGATCATCACCAGAGGCTTCGTGCCATGGATCATCACCGGAGGCTTCGTGCCATGGATCATCACCGGAGGCTTCGTGCCATGGATCATCACCGGAGGCTTCGTGCCATGGATTATCACTGGAGGCTTCTTGCCATGGATTATCACTGGAGGCTTCGTGCCATGGATTATCACTGGAGGCTTCTTGCCATGGATCATCACTGGAGGCTTTGTGCCATGGATTATCACTGGAGGCTTCATGCCATGGATTATCACTGGAGGCTTCTTGCCATGGATTGTCACTGGAGGCTTCTTGCCATGGATTGTCACTGGAGGCTTTGTGCCATGGATTATCACTGGAGGCTTCTTGCCATGGATTATTACTGGATTGGAGAGACACACAGAAGGCCTGGCTCTGGGAGAAGGCACAGGACTCACCAGGCTAGGGAGACATGCAGGAGGGTTAGTGCTTAGCACAGACACAGAACTCACCAGGCAGGGGAGACATACAGGAGGCCTTGTCCTTGGCCGAGGCACCGGATGCACTGGACCATGGAGGCGCACTGGCGCTCTCGATCGCAGAGCTAGCACCACTCGTCCTGGCTGGATCCCCCCCTGTAGCCCGGCAAGTGCGGGGAGTTGGAACAGGCCGCACTGGGCTGTGCTGGCGAACTGGAGACACCTTGCGTAGGGCTGGTGCAGTATACCCCGGGCCGAGGAGACGCACTGGAGACCAGATGCGCTGAGCCGGCATCATCCCTCCTGGCTCGATGCCCACTCTAGCCCGGCCGATTCGAGGAGCTGTGATGTAGCGCACCGGGCTATGCGTGCGCACTGGGGACACCGTGCGCTCCCCCGCATAACGCGGTGCCTGCCCAGTCACTCTCTCGCCCCGGTAAGCACGGGGAGTTGATCTACCCGTTTTTATCCCCCCCCCCCCCCCCCCCCCCCCCCGTTACCTCGTGCCAATTCCTCGTAGTGGCGCCGCTCCGCTCTAGCTGCCTCCAGCTCCTCTTTCGGACGGCGATACTCCCCCTGCTGTGCCCAGGGTCTTTTGCCGTCCAAAATGTCCTCCCATGTCCAGGAGTCCAGAACCCTCTGCTCCTGGTTACCACGCTGCTTGGTCCTTTTCGGGTGGGTGATTCTGTAACGGCTTTCGTTGGTGGAAGGAGAGGAGGACCAAAATGCAGCGTGGTACGTATCCATAATATAATTTAATCGAGAATGAATACAAAATACAAAAGAACAAGAGAATAAATGAAAACCGAAACAGTACCGTATGGTGCAAACACTAACACAGGAAACAATCACCCACAAAACACAATAGAAAACAGGCTACCTAAATATGGCTCCCAATCAGAGACAACGACTGACACCTGCCTCTGATTGAGAACCATACTAGGCCAAACACATAGAGATATAACAACAGAACAAAACATAGAAAAACAACATAGAATGCCCACCCCAACTCACGCCCTGACCAACTGAAATAAAGACATAAAAAAGGAACTAAAGGTCAGAACGTGACATTAAGAGGGTGTGAACAATGCTGAAAGGGTGTAGACAAATGAGAGCTCTCCAGTAGGTTCCAAAATATTCAAAGGCCCTTTTCTCAAAAGTGAGTTTAAAAGTTTAATCAAATTTCAAAGCAGAATTACTTTACCATTGTTCCTCAAAAAATGCAATGTATGATATACCATTTGTTAGCTCTGAGTCTCTACTATTATCCAATGTAAAAAAAACTAATTTCAGATTTTGCTACATAAGACCGATTTGAGCTGGTGAGTCACATATATGGAAATACTTTAGTACCAAAAAAGGGGTTAAATATGGGTCAAAAAAACAACATTCCTGAGCATTCTTATATCTCTCAGATATAGGACAAACACTTCAAAATACGCTTCCTTTTGATAGTCAAAAAATCTATCTGTTTTGCCATGTATTTTTCTACGGTTTTTCTAATAGCATTAAGGCCAAATTCAATGTTTCTTCCATTTGTTTTTTACTTTATACCTACAGGGGTCCTAAAATTCCAAATTAAATAGCTAAATGATTCTTGGTATGACTGTGGCTGAGGCGGTCACAAAATGTTGTCAGCCGGTGATTGTCAAGCAAATAACTCTCGGTCTCATGGTAATTAACCGTTAATTGACCTAAACACATTTAGCATCTCCTGGCTTCCACACATAGCCTACAAGCCACTGATGCAGACCTTTGGAACATATTGACTCAGCAAAAAAATAAACATACCTTTTTCAGGACCCTGTCTTTCAAAGATAATTCATAAAAATCTAAATAAATTCACAGATCTTAATTGTAAAGGGTTTAAACACTGTATCCCATTGTCATGTTCAGTTTACCAGTCCCTGCCGATGAAAAACATCCTCACAGCATGATGCTGCCACCACCATGCTTCACTGTGGGGATGGTGTTCTCGGGGTAATGAGCGGTGTTGGGTTTGCGCCAGACATAGCGTTTTCCTTTATGGACAAAAAGCTACATTTTAGTCTCATCTGACCAGAATACCTTCTTCCATTTGTTTGGGGAGTCTCCCACATGCCTTTTGGCAAACACCAAATGTGCTTGCTTATTATTTTTTTTTGCATGGCTAAAAAAAGCCCAGCTCTGTGGAGTGTGCGGCTTAAAGTGGTCCTGTGGACAGATACTCCAATCTCAGCTGTGGAGCTTTTCAGCTCCTTCAGGGTTATCTTCAGTCTTTTTGTTGCCTCTGATTAATGCCCTCCTTGCCTGGTCTGTGAGTTTTGGTGGGCGGCCCTCTCTTGGCATGTTTGTTGTGGTGCCATACTCTATATTTTTTTTAAATAATGGATTTAATGGTGCTCTGTGGGATGTTCAAAGTTTTGGATATTTTTTTATAACTCAACCCTGATCTGTACTTCTCCAAAACTTGGACTATTTTGTGTATGTCCAAATTAAAATCAATTTAAATTACAGGTTGTAATGCAACAAAATAGGAAAAACACCAAGGGGGATGAATACTTTTACAAGGCACTGTACAGTACATTAACAGATGCATGCGCAATATATTTATGTGGTGCCACTTGATACGGTTACATAATATTGTTGTGGTATGTCACAAAATCATGTTACGGCCACACATAGCAATATTCATTTTATTTATCTTGCTAAGTCTTGCTAAGTGCATGGTCTCTAAAGAAGGTGTAAACGGTACAGCCAAATGGTTACTTGCATAGTAGCAATATCAGAAATAGATATTAATATTAATAAAATAATATACGGTATGTACAAGAACAATAACGATATCAGTGATAGACGAGGTAGTTATATGCGTACAATCAGGGGTAAAGTGGCTGAGCAGCAGGATAAAAAAAAAATTGTAGCAACAACGTATGGCGTGTGTGTTAGGAGAGAGTCATGTGAATAGAGGCAGTGCAGATAGTGCTGATAACTGGTCTGTCCGAACCACGCATGAACAAGGGAATTTATATTCGGAGAGCCTGCTTCTGTCCTGCCCTTGACTTTGGTGCAGGGCATGTGATGTCCATAGCCTCTTCGTCACAAAACTCCCTGATCTTGTCAAAAATATAGTTTGTCTAGCTGTGTCCAGTCCAGGTGGTGCTTTTACAGGCAGACCATCTATGGGAGGAAGGATGACAGCGTTGCGCAGCAGCTGAAACCTGGTCCAGACAGTCCGAATGCTTCTTGGCGACAACACCAGGCTCCAGAGCATCGAAGCTGTAAAACGGAATAACAACAAAAAAAAATCTAAAGACATTACAACCCTCCACAACATCAATTCACCTCCCAAGTTTAGATAAGAATAAGCTCATTCAATGAAAATGATATGCTTTACCTGAAGTGCTGGTACTGCTTGATCTGTGGCAGAAGCCTGAATTACAAAGTCAGGTGTTGTTGCCAAGCCATAGCTTTCCACTAGCACCGTACCATCCTTCAGTCCAACCAGCTGTGGGATGTTTACCCCTGTCACAGTGCTGTCTCTCACAACACCAGCAATCTCAGACAAAGTGTTCACTCTGGTCTTTCTGAAGCGCTGCTTGATGAGGCCGAAGCACCAGTCAGGGGCAAACTTGGTGTGGCCTGTGATCAGGAAGTGAAGGTCCAGGCACAATACCAGAGCACAAACTTGTTCTTGTTGTGTCCACTGCAGTTATCACAATTCAGGTCCACACGTATTTTCCCAACTCCGTAGTTGGTGAAGTAATGGTGTGTGTAGCTGATGACTACGTGGCTGCTGCCTTTGCTTGCTTGGGCCTGGAATTTGTCTTTCATCATCTTTTTGATGATTGTATGACTGATGGATTAGAGTCAGGTGTGTTCTACTGATTGATGCTGAAAGACAAATTCCAGATACAAATATTTTTAGCATTATTATACAATAGATGCTAAATGGCATTCTGAGAACATCACTGCACACAGTTCATACAGGTAGTGTTAGCTACTGTAGCTGTCACGTGACACGGGTGGGCATTCTAGTTTCTTTATTTCTATGTTTTCTGTTTCTATGTTTTGGCCGGGCATGTTTCTCAATCAGGGACAGCTGTCTACCGTTGTCTCTGATTGGGAATCATACTTAGGCAGCCTGTTTTGCCACCTTAGTTGTGGGTAGTTGTCTGTGTTAGTGGCCTGTATAGCCCTAGTCAGCTTCACGTTCGTTTTTTTGTTGTTTTTTGTTAGCGACATTCATAAATAAAAAGAAATGTACGCTCACCACGCTGCACCTTGGTCCGGTCATTTCCACCTAGACGACGCTCGTGACAGTAGCTAGCCAGCCATATGACGTCAGCTGGCTAGATAGCAGCGACTAACTAAAGTTAACCAATAGGTGCAATGATAGCTAGCTAACTAGCTCACATTAGGCTACAACTAGCAATGCAAAATGCATTCTGAGAAAACATCACTAACGTTACACATACTTCCTACACATAAGTTAATGTTAGCTAGCAAGCCAGCCATCTAACCTCAGCTAATGTTAGCTAGCTAACAGAAGCTTTAACTTGGGGCCTTTTGTTTAGACATGTCACGTTATCGTTAGCTATAATCCCAATCTATCGAGTAACATTACTAGCAATATAAACCGATTGTCATAGCAAGCTAAGGTTAACCAAATAGTGTTAGGTTCAATGTTAGTCAGCAAGCCAGCCATCGGACTCTAGGTGGCTAGCTAACAGCAAGCTTTAGCTTGCAATGACAACAACTTTCTGACAAAATTGGAAACGTATAATATCTGAATCTGTAGCTAGATTCTTACCTGTATACATGGATGAATGCTTCACGGCAGACTGCAACCCCTTTTATAAGACACCCTGTGTTGTTTCTGTTCAGTTTGCACACCTTGTTTGGCCCGGTGTGTTCCACTGATTTCAAAATGTGTTATTTTCAGAGTGAGAGAGAGTCAGCGTTGCATGGCACGATTGTCATCCAGAAAGTAGTCCATCATAACTTTTTCCCACTGACCTTTGTCGATAGCGCCTGATAAATTCAGGGCAGCAATGATATTGAGAGCAGTAGCGACATATTTGCAGTTCTCCAATGGTAACGTTATATCGTTAAAAAAACTGCAATAGAAAGGATTATCTACACATTACGAGTAGCTCATTTTATAGACAATAGATGCAACACCACAGACCAATCCAAACTCATCTCTCTGCATGTCCAGCCCACTCATTATCTCAGCCAACCATGGCTAGTGGAAAGGTTACTGGCTTTCTCTGTGGCTAAACCAATTAGGCTCATAATTTTACAATTTAATTCGTATTTACAGATGACATACAAGTTTGGTATTAAGGCACAAGAATGTTCACATGTTCGAGAAGGCATTTATGCCAAAAAATGCATTTTGATAAAACATATTTTTTACGTTCAAAAGCCTCTCCTGTGAAGTCGCGACTTGCGACATATGCCTAGTTTCCTGAATTGGGTCACATGTACAGTACTTCCATTAATCTTTTAAACTGGTCCGGGTTACCTTCAGACGAGTCTTGTGAGGCTTGTTAGAATCGTAGACAAAACAACCGACATGTACTGTATGTGTTCGTGAGAGTCTCACCTTTCATGTTAGTGTGTAGCCCAAACCATTCGGACGTTACTGACAGAAGTTGGCACATCGGATGAATGAATGGATGAATGCTTCACGGTATCGACTTCAGTCATAGAGCAAAACGGAGAACACCATTGTGAGAGTCATCTTTCCATAGAGGGTTCATATTAGTATGTTTGTCAAACCGTTCAAACGCCACAGACGTTTCTGTGACAAGCCCGATTTTTTGGGGATGTCTCCTGGTCTGGAAAAAGCCACTGTAGCTCTGCCACTTGAGATGCAGCATATGCAACAAAAAAAACTCAAATCTCTAGCTTAAACAGACTGATTTTTATGTTTTTTTAATTGTATTATGCTAATTCGATTTCTACGGTGGTTCGGACATCGACTCTAATCTCTTCTCTGTCTCTTCCCAATACTAACCCTCTCGATTGCCTCTCAACCATTGACAGCGAGACTGACAGTGAACGTGCTGGATGTGAATGACAACGCCCCGCGGTTCAGACCCTTTGGAGTGGCCAACTTCTCAGAGAAGATTCTGGAAGGTGCTCAGCCAGGCACCACTCTGCTGTCGGTGTCAGCCGTGGACCCAGACAAAGGCCCTAATGGACAGGTCATCTACCAGCTGCTACATCTACCCCGAGGGGACTACCTCAGACTGGAGGACCCCTCTACTGGTACAACACACGCACACATATACACACACACTATGTAGTCTTCAACAGCTTGCTGTATATTCGAACTAAACTCACACCAAACTTGCATAAACAGATGTGAACACACAAACACACCAGACCTGGGTTCAAATACATGCATACAGTATTTAAGTATATTTATTATTTTCTGTGTATTTGAATGTATTTTCAAATATCTTCTTATAAGTAGCACACTGTTAGGTTCTAATTCTCTAATGAAAGCTTGAACAAGTTTAATTCTTCCCAGAGGATCAATACAGCTGCATTAGACAACGACATTTCACACAAGCACTGATATTTAACCCTTCCTCCTGAGGCTCCTCCTACACATTTGAACAGCCAATGCTTCTCTGTTGCTAGACATAACCTTAGTGATATCTGTTCTTCCTCATTTCATCTGACCTGACCTCTACCCCAAAGTGCTCACTACTCCCCAACTCAAGTCTGTCATGGTGCCTGGTACCAGACTGTGTCTCTTCTCCTCCCAGAGGATCCCTCCCATAGGATCCCTGATGACTAACAATAACATATCCTGACATAAAGTAAATGTTATACATTACCCTCTCTCCCTCAGTGACATAAGTATATTTAATATTCTCAGAACTCAATGACACACTCAAATCTCACTCAAAAAAAGGCAAATTAAAATTTCCTTTCATTCAAATATTATTTATTTTTTGTGGTATAAAATAGACAATAACATACACTTATCAAACGTATTATACCTACCAATTTGCTAGCCTGGATATTAGTTTATCTATTCTTATCGTACTACTACTTCTACAATATACAGTACATCAGATTTTCACTGGACGCCCATCTCTGCAGCCAATTCAAACACCCCCGGAATTGCTTCCAGTTTCTCCATCTCTTCATCAGAAAAGAGTCCCTGTTCGCCAGAGCTCACACACTGCTCCTAAAACTCCCTCCTCACTCTCTTGTAAAACTCCACCATGACCATATTACTGCCACGGTAACTAGGCTTCTCCAAAAATGTGCTCTGATGCAGCTGATAGTCATTAGTAGCCTACCAAAAGTGCTAACTGCCTGGTACTCAGCGCTTCATTGTCCCCCTAATCACTGACATAAATGCACATGCAATCGAAACTCAATTCAAACACTTAATTAGAGCCCATGCTGCGCAACATTTATATAAGCTATGCTATGCAATTGCATGAGAAAACAGTGTTCTGATGGCCTCTTAAAAAGAGGATCCCATAAACCTTCTATAGGCTAGGCCTGGCCTTCTATATTTATTTTTAAACTTTCTGAATATTAAGCACATTGCTCTGCTGTACAACTGGAGTAGACTACCTGGCTGGCATGAAAATGAACCGCAGGAGAAGCATCCTCCATATGCTACTCAAGTGCATACAGATTACTTTTTTTCTCTCCCTGTTCCGAAGGGTGCATGATAATGGCCCATTCTAAACCAAAACAAATTTCACACATATATTATTTAGTATATGTAAAGGCAAGATTCATTTGAGAACTTGTGAGTGATGCCCAGCATGTGCAGTCTAATGCAAGAAACAGAGCATGCATTTTTTGCCCGTTTTTCAAATCATAGTCGCACGTAGCCTAGGCCACTGGCATATATGTTTAGATAAGGTTTGTATCACAGCTAAAGTGGCCAAATAACTCTAAGTGTAGCCTGTAGTCCTACTGTAGGACCCCTGTAACCAGGTTGGAGAGCTCATAGCATACAGAGCCTAGTTCTTATAAGCCCAGTCATTGCGCAATCGCGTGTGAAAACAGACATTTGACTGACCACTATTTAAAAGAGGATCCCAGCTTTTTCGTGCTGCTATTTTTATCCCTCGATTCTTAAAATGAAGCACATTATGAAGCTTTACAACCGGTGTATAATACCTGTCATATTAAAAATGAAACTCGGGAAGCGCTTCCTCCATTCGCTATTCGAGACCAGGCTAGGGATGCCGTTTTCTTTTGTAGGACATTCTAAATAAAAAATTCTTCCACACATATGTAGGCACACTGTAGGCTATATGTAATTTAGAATAGTCTGATGGATGATAATATTATCAAGTGCTTGTCAAATTGTGAATGAGAGACTGATGAAGTATGTGCAGCATGATCAAGAAACAGAGCAGAGGGCATGCTTTTCATGCGACTTTTTTCAGATCATCATTAGTCGCATCATGCAGACTTAGAATGTATTACAAATCAAAACATATAGTTTAAGCTTTGTATCACAACTGAAGTTACATAAATAAATCTAAATAAAGGAGGACCCATTTCAAATGATCACGTTATTAACCTCTCAAAACAATTGTAACGGCTGTCCTCCTCTTCTTCATCCGAAGAGGAGCAGGGATTGAACCAAGGCGCAGTGGAGTTTGAATACATAATGAATTTATTGACAAGACGAAAAAACACGAACTTGACTATACACTAACAAAACAAATAAACGGTGTAGAACAGATCTGAACGACGGACTCACATAACACACGAGAACGCACGAACAGGGAAAAAGCCTACACATAAATGATACTTAACAAACAAACCGAAACCAGTCCCGTGTGGCGCAACGACATACACAAACACAGGAGACAATCACCCACAAACAAACAGTGAGAACGCCCTACCTAAATATGACTCTTAATTAGAGGAAAACGCAAACCACCTGCCTCTAATCAAGAGCCATACCAGGTAACCCAAAACCAACATAGAAACAGATAACATAGACTGCCCACCCAAAACACATGCCCTGACCATAAACACATAAAAAACAACATAAAACAGGTCAGGACTGTTACAGAACCCCCCCCCCTCAAGGTGCGAACGCCGGGCGCACCAGCACAAAGTCCAGGGGAGGGTCTGGGTGGGCAGTTGACCACGGTGGTGGCTCCGGCTCTGGACGCTCTCCCCACACCACCATAGTCACTCCCCTCTTCTGTCTACCCCTTCCACTGACCACCCTAAAACTACCTTCCCCTAAATAAACGGCCAGCACCGGGACAAGGGGCAGCACCGGGACAAGGGGTAGCACCGGGACAAGGGGCAGCACCGGAACAAGGGGCAGCACCAGGATAAGGACCAGCACCGGAATAAGGGGCAGCACCGGGACAAGGGGCAGCACCGGGACAAGGGGCAGCACCGGGACAAGGGGCAACACCGGGACAAGGGGCAGGTCCCGGCTGATAAACTCTGGCAGATCCTGGCTGAGGGACTCTGGCAGGTGTATGCAGGCTGACGGCTCTCGACGCTCATGGCAGGCTGACGGCTCTCGACGCTCATGGCAGGCTGACGGCTCTCGACGCTCATGGCAGGCTGACGGCTCTCGACGCTCATGGCTCTCTGACGGCTCTGGCTGCTCATGGCTCTCTGACGGCTCTGGCTGCTCATGGCTCTCTGACGGCTCTGGCTGCTCATGGCTCTCTGACGGCTCTGGCTGCTCATGGCTCTCTGACGGCTCTGGCTGCTCATGGCTCTCTGATGGCTCTGGCAGATCCTGTCTGGTTGGCGGCTCTGGCAGATCCTGTCTGGTTGGCGGCTCTGGCAGATCCTGTCTGGTTGGCGGCTCTGGCAGATCCTGTCTGGCGGGCGGCTCTGGCAGATCCTGTCTGGCTGGCGGCTCTGGCGACTCCTGTCTGGCTGACGGCTCTGTAGGCTCATGGCAGACGGGCGGCTTTGCAGGCTCATGGCAGACGGGCGGCTTTGCAGGCTCCTGGCAGACGGATGGCTCAGACGGCGCTGGGAAGACGGATGGCTCAGATGGCGCTGGGGAGACGGATGGCTCAGATGGCGCTGGGGAGACGGATGGCTCAGATGGCGCTGGGGAGACGGATGGCTCAGATGGCGCTGGGGAGACGGATGGCTCTGGCCGGATACGGCGCACTGTAGACCTGGTGCGTGGTGCCGGAACTGGAGGCACCGTGCTAAGGATAAGCACCTTCCTACTAGTGCGGGGAGCAGGAACAGGGCACACTGCCTTCTCAAAGCCTACTCTATCCCTGATGCGAGGTACCGGCACTGGTGACACCGGGCTGAGGACAAGCACATCAGGATTAGTAGGGGGAGAAGATACAGTTTGTACAGGGCTCTGGAGACGCACTGGTAGCTTAGTGCGTGGGGCCGGAACTGGAGGCACCGGGCTAGATACACGCACTACAGGGAGAGTGCGTGGAGGAGGAACAGGGCTCAGGATACGCACTGGTAGCCTAGTGCGTAGTGTAGACACTGTAGGTACTAGGCTGGGGCGGGGAGGTGGTGCCGGAAATACCGGACCGTGGAGACGTACTGGCACTCTTGAGCATTGAGCCTGCCCAACCTTACCTGGTTGAATGCTCCCGGTTGCCCGACCAGTGCGGGGAGGTGGAATAACCCGCACCGGCCTATGTAGGCGAACCGGGGAAACCATGCGTAAGGCCGGTGCCATGTATGCCGGCCCGAGGAGACGCACTGGAGACCAGACGCGTTGAGCCGGCCTCATGACACCTGGCTCAATACCCAATCTAGCCCTCCCAGTGCGGGGAGGTGGAATAACCCGCACTGGGCTATGCACTCGTACAGGAGACACCGTGCGCTCTACTGCGTAACACGGCGCCTGCCCGTACTCCCGCTCTCCACGGTAAGCCTGGGAAGTGGGCGCAGGTCTCCTACCTGCCCTTGGCCCACTACCTCCCAGCCCCCCCCCAAGAAATTTTTGGGAATTACTTACGGGCTTTTTTGGCTTCCGTGCCAGACGCGTTCCCTCATAGCTCCGGTTCCTCTCCCCGGTAGCCTCTGCTCTCCTCAGTGCCTCCACCTGTTCCCATGGGAGGCGATCCCTACCAGCCAGGATCTCCTCCCAAGTGTAGCAACCCTTTCCGTCCAATACATCGTCCCATGTCCATTGCTCCTTCTTTTCCTGTCCCTTTCTCCGTTGACTCCGCTGCTTGGCTCTGGAGTGGTGGGTGATTCTGTAACGGCTGTCCTCCTCTTCTTCATCCGAAGAGGAGCAGGGATTGAACCAAGGCGCAGTGGAGTTTGAATACATAATGAATTTATTGACAAGACGAAAAAACACGAACTTGACTATACACTAACAAAACAAATAAACGGTGTAGAACAGATCTGAACGACGGACTCACATAACACACGAGAACGCACGAACAGGGAAAAAGCCTACACATAAATGATACTTAACAAACAAACCGAAACCAGTCCCGTGTGGCGCAACGACATACACAAACACAGGAGACAATCACCCACAAACAAACAGTGAGAACGCCCTACCTAAATATGACTCTTAATTAGAGGAAAACGCAAACCACCTGCCTCTAATCAAGAGCCATACCAGGTAACCCAAAACCAACATAGAAACAGATAACAAAGACTGCCCACCCAAAACACATGCCCTGACCATAAACACATAAAAAACAACATAAAACAGGTCAGGACTGTTACAACAATAGCCGCGTGTGCGCACTCCCTCTGGAAATCGTTTGGAAAAAAGATCCTTTCTATTTCATTCAGCTATGTTCAATTGTATTGTTGTTACTGTAAAATAATTTAAACTCCCAGTAATTTATTGGGTAGCACAGTGATGCCAAAACATTGGTAAATACCCAATAAATTACTGGGAGTTTATATATGGAGTGTGCGACTCTCTTTATTTTGATAGTTTATAGTTTATTCGCCGTTTGTCAGCAATTCCACACGAACTAATTTTTCTGGGTGTGCGACAGTTCATGTTTTTTATTCTACTATAAAAGAATTTAAAATATTGCCACGGAAATGGCAAATCTTGTCTGCTAAATTAACTAGTGTAGCCCACAGCCATATGTCCTAGCCAGATCAGAATATGCTATTCTATTCTTCTGAAATAGGTTACATTTTCTTCATATACTGTTTCTTTAAAACTGCCTGAAATAAATAATGGATTTATTATGATGGTGTTGGTTATATTAAATCGATTTATTAGACTTTTTAAAATGTAGATGTTCCAAAGGTCCGCATTAATGTCTTGTTGGCTATGCGTGAAAGCCCGGACATGCAAAATATGTTTATGTTAACTAACGGTCAATTACCGAGAGACTGGCAGTTATTTGCATGACAGTTACGAGCTGACAAAATTTGATGACCGCCACAGCCTGACCTAAAGTCATACATTAAACCAGTTCTCGATGTAACTAAATGCGTTGTAAACATGGAATGTTAAAAAAAATACTAGAAAATGTGCAATGAACCAAATCCTGGTGAGAATCCTCCTCCCTCTATCGCTTAGACTGTTCGGCAGTACATTAAGAAAGTATTCAGACCCCTTGACTTTTTCACATTTTGTTACGTTACAGCCTTATTTTAAAATATATCAAATTGTTTAGTCTCCTCATCAATCTACACACAGCACCCCATAATGACAATTACATTTCTGGGGGGAGAATGTATTAAAAATAAAAAACATAAGTATTCAGACCCTTTACTCAGTACTTTCTTGAAGCACCTTTGACAGTGATTACAGCTCCGAGGCTTCTTGGGTATGATACTACAAGCTTAACACAACTGTATTTGGGGAGTTTCTCCCATTCCTCTTTGCAGATCCTTTCAAGCTCTGTCAGGTTGGATGGGGAGCGTCGCTGCACAGTTTCACTTCTCTCCAGAGATGTTTGATCGGGTTCAAGTCCAGGCTCTGGGTGGGCCTCTGAAGGACATTCAGCGACTTGTCTTGAGGCCACTCCTGCATTGTCTTGGCTGTGTGCTTAAGGTCGTTGTCCTGTTGGAAGGTGAACCTTCACCCCAGTCTGAGGTCCTGAGCGCTCCAGAGCAGGTTTTCATCAAGGATTTCTCTGTACTTTGCTCCATTCATCTTTCCCTCGATCCTGACTAGTCTCTCAGTCCCTGTTTATGAAAAACATCCCCACAGCATGATGCTGCCACCACCATGCTTCACCGTAGGAATAGTTCCAGGTTTCCTCCAGATGTGACGCTTGGCATTCAGGCCAAAGAGTTTAATCTTGGTTTCATCAGAACAGAGAATCTTGTTTCTCATGGTCTGAGCGTCCTTTAGGTGCCTTTTTGCAAACTCCAAGCGGGCTGTCATGTGCCTTTTTAATTGAGGAGTGGCTTCCATCTAGCCACTCTACCATAAAGGCCTGATAGTTGGAGTGCTGTAGAGATAGTTGTCCATCTGGAAGGTTCTCCCATCTCCATAGAGGACTTCTGGAGCTCTGTCATAGGGTTCTTGGTTACCTCCCTGACCAAGCCCTTCTCCTCCGATTGCTCAGTTTGGCTGGGCAGACAATTTTTGGAAGAGTCTTGGTTGTTCCAAACTTCTTCCATTTAAGAATGATGGAGGACATTGTCTTCTTGGGGACCTTCAATGCTGCAGAAATGTTTTGGTACCTTTCCCCAGATCTGTGCCTCGACACAATCCTGTCTCGGAGCTCCATGGACAATTCCTCTCGGAGCTCCACGGACATTGCTTGGTTCTCTGACCTGCACTGTCAACTGTGGGACCTTAAATAGACAGGTGTGTACCTTTCAAAATCATGTCCAATCAATTGAATTTACAACAGGTGGACTCCAATCAAGTTGTAGAAACATCTCAATGATAATCAATGGAAACAGGATGCATCTGAGCTCAATTTCGAGTCTCATAGCAAAGGGTCTGAATACTTATGTAATTATTTTATTTTTAATACATTTCTAAAAACCTGTTTTTGCTTTGTCATTATGGGTTATTGTGTGTAGATTGATGAGATTTTTATTTTATTTTATCCATTTTAGAATAAGGTTGGATAATGTGGAAAAAGTCAAGGGGTCTGATTATTTTCCGAATGCACTGTAACTCCAAGACTTTTTGATTTTGTTCAATTTGTTGTATCTCATTTTATTAATTTAAATGTGTTTCTGGTATGTGTTACTGCAATTCTGCTTTTAGCTGCCATAGTGCACATGAAACAAAATTAAATAAGCCATTATCATTTTAAATACATTATTTGATTCTTACCATTGATGATGATATTTGATGATAATGCAGATGTCCCTGTACCATCCATGGTACGGACGGACTTGTGAAATTGTGTGTAGAAGCTCATTTTTAAAAAAGTATTGGGATTGTTGCCACCAAACTGAGTTCCAAATCTGTGTTGGTGCTTATTAACCAAACATTCGAAATGCTACTAAAGTTGCTTTTTAGAATGTTGATATCAACACTGTCTCTCCATTCAACCAAACATTCTAAATTCAAACATGCCACCAACTTTGGTTTGGTTGATTTTAGTATTTGTATGATTCAGAATTGCCATGACAATGAAAAGGGTCAAATTAACCCAAAAAATGTCAACAGGGGTCAATTTTGACAATTTTTTTGATCCATTAGAAATTGTTGGACTTTTTCAAGCAGCTACTTACCGACAAGAAAACACAACAATTTAATATGATTTCTGTGTTATTACGGAGAAATGCAATATAATCGCTTTTTTACATGCTAGTGGTGAAGTATAATCTTTAAACTGAAAATGTTGACTCAACAAAATTTGGTACAGAAAATAAATAAATAAAAATATATATACTTTTAAGTATTCACCCCCCTTGGCCTTTTTCCTATTTTGTTGCCTTACAACCTGGAATTAAAATAGATTTTTGGGGGGTTTGTATCATTTGATTTACACAACATGCCTACCACTTTGAAGATGCAAAATATATTTTTTTGTGAAACAAACAAAGAAAAAGACAAAAAAAAAAAGAAAACTTGAGCGTGCATAACTATTCACCCCCCAAAGTCAATACTTTGTAGAGCCACATTTTGCAGCAATTACAGTTGCAAGTCTTTTGGGGTGTGTCTCTATAAGCTTGGCACATCTAGCCACTGGGATTTTTGCCCATTCTTTAAGGACAAACTGCTCCAGCTCCATCAAGTTGGATGGGTTCCGCTGGTGTACAGCGGAAAGTCATGCCACAGATTCTCAATTGGATTGAGGTCTGGGCTTTGACTAGGCCATTCCAAGACATTTAAATATTTCCCCTTACACCACTCGAGTGTTGCTTTAGCACTATGCTTAGGGTAATTGTCCTGCTGGAAGGTGAACCTCCTTCCCAGTCTCAAATCTCTGGAAGACTGAAACAGGTTTCCCTCAAGAATTTCCCTGTATTTAGCCCATCATTCCTTAAATTCTGATCAGTTTCCCAGTCCCTGCCAATGAAAAACATCCCCACAGCATGGTGTTCTCGGGGTGATGAGAGGTGTTGGGTTTGCGCCAGACATAGCGTTTTCCTTGATGGCCAAAAAGCTAAATTTTAGTCTCATCTGACCAGAGTACCTTCTTCGATATGTTTGTGGAGTCTCCCACATGCCTTTTGGTGAACACCAAACATGTTAGCTTTATCTTTTCTTTAAGCAATGGCTTTTTTTCTGGCCACTCTTCCATAAAGCCCAGCTCTGTGGAGTGTACGGCTTAAAGTGGTCCTATGGACACATACTCCAATTTCCAATGTGAAGCTTTGCAGCCCCTTTCAGGGTTATCTCTGGTCTCTTTGTTGCCTCTCTGATTAATGCCCTCCTCTTTGTTGCCTCTCTGATTAATGCCCTCCCCGGCCCTCTCTTGGCAGGTTTGTTGTCGTTTCAATATTCTTTCCACCTTTTTATAATGGATGTAATGGTGCTCCATGGGATGTTCAAAGTTTCTGATATTTTTTTATAACCCAACCCCGATCTGTACTTCTCCACAACTTTGTCCCTGACCTGTTTGCAGAGCTCCTTGGTCTTCATGGTGCCGCTTGCTTGGTGGTGCCCCTTGCTTAGTGGTGTTGCAGACTCTGGGGCCTTTCAGAACAGGTGTACAGGTGTATATATACTGGGATCATGTGACACTTAGATTGCACACAGGTGGACTTTATTTAACTAATTATGTGACTTCTGAAGGTAATTGGTTGCACCAGATCTTTTTTAGGGGCTTCATAGCAAAGAGGGTGAATATATATGCACTAACCACTTTTCCGTTTTTTTTATTTTTAATTTGATTCTTTTTTGTTATTTCTTTCATTTCACTTCACCAATTTGGACTGTTTTGTGTATCTCCGTTACATGAAATCCAAATAAAAATCCATTTAAATTACAGGTTGTAATGCAACAAAATATGAAAAACGCCAAGGGGAATGAATAATTTTGCAAGACACTGTATGTACCCTGAAAATATGTAGATATGGTGCCACCCCTGATTTGGGGTTGACAGGCACTATGACTAAACAATAACTAATATATTTGAATACATTTGTAGCTTCCAGTCAATGTCTCCATATACAAAGTTGAGAGTCTCATCTTTCATTTTTGGTCTCACTGGTATGTCAGATTAGCTAATTCGCCATTTTCTCAGTATCACAGAAACACTTAAAAAAAATAACAGAAACATTTTCATGATAAGTTCAACTGTTCAAAACATGAAAAACATGCATAAACTTGTATTTTAAAAGCTCAAATTTGACCCTAAATGTGTGAGAATGTTCAAATATATGTGTATTTGGGGGAATTAAAACCATGTACTTCAGTGGTTATAACTATGTTAGCGCTTTTAGGCTTAATGGTTATAGTTTAGACAGTTACACCAACTTTTAGAATTAATAATATTCTTCTAATTGTAGACATTCAGTTACATAGGATTGTTCAAATATTCCCCATGTAATGTTAATGCGGTGCTAACATTGCTGCCATATAATTTTGTAGTGTCATGTAAATGCATCATAATGCAGAAACCTCAATGTCCCAACTCTCTAAATTGTCACGATCGTCTTTAAGAGAGAGAGAGGACCAAGGCGCAGCGCGTGAAAAATACATCTTCTTTTTATTATAAGAAGGAAAAAACGAAACAAAACAACAAACAGACGAACGTGAAGCTAAGCAAGGACTAAGTGCACAACATGCAACATAGAACATCGACAATTCCCCACAAACAGCTAAAGCCTATGGTTGCCTTAAATATGGCTCCCAATCAGAGACAACAATAACCAGCTGTCTCTAATTGAGACCCAATTCAGGCAACCATAGACTTTCCTAGATACCTACACTCAACCATAGACACAGCTAGACTTCTATACTAAACATAAACCCAACTACTCTAATAAACCCCCTAAACCTTACAACCACCCTAGACACTACAAAAACACAAACATTCCCCATGTCACACCCTGACCTAACTAAAATAATTAAGAAAACAAAGAAAACTAAGGCCAGGGTGTGACATAAACCCCCCCCCCCCCCCCCTTAAGGTGCGAACTCCGGGCGCACCAGCATAAAGTCTAGGGGAGGGTCTGGGTGGGCGTCTGTCCACGGTGGCGGCTCTGGCACTGGTCGTGGTCCCCACCCCACCATAGTCACTACCCGCTTTCGTAGCCTCCTCCAAATAGCCACCCTCCACATTAACCCCACTGGATTAAGGGGCAGCACCGGACTAAGGGGCAGCACTGGACTAAGGGGCAGCACCGGACTAAGGGGCAGCACCGGACTAAGGGGCAGCACCGGACTAAGGGGCAGCACCGGACTAAGGGGCAGCACCGGACTAAGGGGCAGCACCGGACTAAGGGGCAGCACCGGGATAAGGGGCAGCACCGGGATAAGGGGCAGCACCGGGATAAGGGGCAGCACCGGGATAAGGGGCAGCTCCGGACTGAGGGACGGCAGCTCCGGACTGAGGGACGGATCCTGGCTGGATGGCGGATCCTGGCTGGCTGGCTCTGGCGGATCCTGGCTGGCTGGCGGATCCTGGCTGGCTGGCTCTGGCGGATCCTGGCTGGATGACGGCTCTGGCGGATCCTGGCTGGATGGCTCATGGCTGGCTGACGGATCTGGCTGCTCATGGCTGGCTGACGGATCTGGCTGCTCATGGCTGTCTGACGGATCTGGCTGCTCATGGCTGGCTGACGGATCTGGCTGCTCATGGCTGGCTGACGGATCTGGCTGCTCATGGCTGGCTGACGGATCTGGCTGCTCATGGCTGGCTGACGGATCTGGCTGCTCATGGCTGGCTGACGGATCTGGCTGCTCATGGCTGGCTGACGGATCTGGCTGCTCATGGCTGGCTGACGGATCTGGCTGCTCATGGCTGGCTGACGGATCTGGCTGCTCATGGCTGGCTGACGGATATGGCAGATCCTGTCTGGTTGGCGGCTCTGGCAGATCCTGTCTGGTTGGCGGCTCTGGCAGATCCTGTCTGGTTGGCGGCTCTGGAAGATCCTGTCTGTTTGGCGGCTCTGGCAGATCCTGTCTGGTTGGCGGCTCTGGCAGATCCTGACTGACGAATGGCTCTAGCGGCTCCTGACTGACGAACGGCTCTGACGGCTCGGGACAGACGGATGGCTCAGATGGCGCTGGGTAGACGGATGGCTCAGATGGCGCTGGGTAGACGGATGGCTCAGATGGCGCTGGGTAGACGGATAGCTCAGATGGCGCTGGGCAGACAGATGGCTCAGATGGCACTGGGCAGACGGGTGGCTCATATGGCGCTTGGCAGACGGGTGGCTCATATGGCGCTTGGCAGACGGGCAGTTCAGGCACCGCTGTGCAGACGGCAGACTCTGGCCGGCTGAGGCGCACTGTAGGCCTAGTGCGTGGTGCCGGAACTGGAGGTACCGGGCTAAGGACACGCACCTTCAGGCTAGTGCGGGGAGCAGGAACAGGGCACACTGAGTTCTCGAGGCGCACTATAGGACTGGTGCGTGGTACCGGGACTGGTGGTACAGGGCTGAGGGCACGCACATCAGGGCGAGTGCGGGGAGAAGGATCAGTGCGTACAGGGCTCTGGAGAAGCACATGAGGCTTGGTGCGTGGTGCCGGAACTGGAGGGACTGGGCTGGAGACACGTACCACAGGGAGACTGCGTGGAGCAGGAACAGGGCACACTGGACTCTCGAGACGCACTATAGGCCTGGTGTGTGGTACCAGAACTGGAGGTACCGGGCTGAGGGCACGCACCTCAGGGCGAGTGCGGGGAGAAGGAACAGTGCGTACAGGGCTCAGGAGATGCACAGGAGGCTTCCCAACCTTACCTGGTTGTATGCTCCCCCATATCAACATCTCTCTCTCTTCGCTCTTCTCCAATAACACCAACAACTCCTCAAATGTCTCATAATCTCCCATCCTTTCACTTTCCTCCAATCTGTCCAATAACTCCTCCACATTCTCTGACTCATACCTTAGTTTAGCCAACTGCTCCTGATGGTAAGCACGGGGAACTGGCTCAATTCTCCCACTTGACCCAGCCACACTCCCCGTGTGCCCTCCCCCAAGAAATTTCTGGGGGGCCTCTCGGGCTTCCAGCCACTCTGCCTTGATTTACGCTGCTTGGTCCGATGTTGGTGGGGAATTCTGTCACGATCGTCTTTAGGAGAGAGAGAGGACCAAGGCGCAGCGCGTGAAAAATACATCTTCTTTTTATTATAAGAAGGAAAAAACAAAACAAAACAACAAACAGACGAACGTGAAGCTAAGCAAGGACTAAGTGCACAGCATGCAACATAGAACATCGACATAGACAATTCCCCACAAACAGCTAAAGCCTATGGTTGCCTTAAATATGGCTCCCAATCAGAGACAACAATAACCAGCTGTCTCTAATTGAGACCCAATTCAGGCAACCATAGACTTTCCTAGATACCTACACTCAACCATAGACACAGCTAGACTTCTATACTAAACATAAACCCAACTACTCTAATAAACCCCCTAAACCTTACAACCACCCTAGACACTACAAAAACACAAACATTCCCCATGTCACACCCTGACCTAACTAAAATAATTAAGAAAACAAAGAAAACTAAGGCCAGGGTGTGACATAAATACATATCTCTAGATGTAGCCATAGATCACATATGTCAGAGTCAAGGCCCGCGGGCCACATCCGGCCCGCGAGAAGGTTTTTTACGGCCCCTGGGATGATCTTGATTTATTATTAGAACCGGCCCGCAGACCGCAGCAAGCCGGCAGCCCGCAGATCTTTTACACGCACCAATACTACATTTCCCAAAATGCAACGGTGACGCACCGAGCAGTAGGCTGCTTCATTTCAATATTTATTGGCACAGCAGTCGTCAGCATCACAGTAAAATTAACTTTCAGATACCCATCAAAAATGGCAAAACGGAAGGTGGACACTGAGAACCGGGGGTTTCAAACAAGGTGGGAGTCGGAGTATATGTTCACGGAGGTAGCTGGAAAACCTGTGTGTCTTCTGTGTGGAGAAAGTGTGGCGGTACTGAAAGAGTATAATCTGAGACGACATTATGAAACGAAACACGCGGACAAAAACAAGAATATGGACATGGAACAAAGGCTACAAAAGGCAGAGGAATTAAAACGAGGCCTCAAATCTCGACAGGCTCTGTTCAAAAAAGCCAAATCACAAGGCCAGGCTGCTGTCAAGGCCAGTTTTATTTTGGCAGAAGAGATCGCTAAATCAGCCCGGCCATTTACGGAGGGGGATTTCATCAAAAACTGCATGATTAAAGTTTGTGACAAAGTTTGCCCAGAAAAAAGGCAACTCTTTTTAAATGTGAGTCTGAGCAGAAACACCATTGCCGAGAGAGTAGACCAGTTGTCCATCAATCTAAAAGAGCAGCTTGTGAAAAAGGGAAAAGATTTCATTGCATATTCCTTGGCTGTGGATGAGAGCACCGACATTTCTGACATTGCCCAGTTGTCAATTTTCATCCGCGGAGTGGACTCCAGCCTAAGCGTGACAGAGGAGTTTTTGGCTTTACGTCCTATGCATGGCACAACTACGGGGCATGATTTGTATGAAGAGGTGTCAAGATGTGTAAATGAGATGGAGCTGCCTTGGGAAAAACTCGTGGGTTTGACAACCGACGGAGCACCTGCGATGTGTGGACACAGGAGCGGACTGGTGGCGAAGATACGGGAAAAGATGCAAGAGGAAAACGCGACAGGTGAGCTGACAGCTTATCATTGTATCATACACCAGGAAGCGTTGTGCGGTAAAGCCTTGAAAATGGAGCATGTAATGAGCATCATCACGCGCACAGTTAACTTTATCAGAGCCAAAGGTTTGAATCACCGCCAGTTCAAGGCATTTCTGACGGAGTTAGAAACGGAGCATGGTGATTTGCCTTATCACACAGAGGTGCGATGGCTAAGCCAGGGAAAGGTGCTTCAAAGATGTTTCGAGCTTCGTGAGGAGATTTGTCTGTTCTTGGACAGCAAAGGGAAAGACACAACACAACTCCGAGACGAAATGTTTCTGTGTGAAATGGCTTTTCTGTGTGACATTACGAGTCATCTGAATGCAATGAACTTGCAGCTGCAGGGTCGGGATCATGTCATCTCTGATATGTACAGTACAGTGAAGGCATTTAAAACCAAACTGACTCTGTGGGAGACGCAGATGCGGAAAGAAAATTTGAGCCACTTTCCCAGCTGCCAGACCATGAAAGAGAAGCTCTCTACCAGTGCGTTCCCGAGCGCACAGTTGGCTGATAAAATAGGTATGCTTGCCGCTGACTTTCGACGCCGATTTGCTGACTTTGAAGCACAAAAAAGCAGGTTGGAACTGCTCGGTAACCCATTTGCTGTTGACGTGGAAAGCTCACCACCAAACCTCCAAATGGAGTTGATTGACCTCCAATGCAATGATGCACTGAGGGCAAAATATGCGGCAGTGGGTGCTGCGGAGTTCGCCCGTTTCCTCCCCGACACAATGCCCCAGCTGCGCATCCAGGCTGCTCAAACGTTGTCTATGTTTGGCAGCACATACCTGTGTGAACAACTGTTTTCTTTGATGAACCTGAACAAAACATCACACAGAAGTCGACTTACTGCTGAACACCTCCACTCAATTCTGAGGATTTCCTCAGCTCAGAGCCTTACCCCGAACATTGATGAACCTGTGGAAAAGATGGGACACCACCAAGTATCACCCTCAACCTCAAACAAGTGAACATTACTGTGCAATCACATATTTAGAGTTTTTACTCAGTTCAAGTTTAAAAGTTAAAGTTTAATATTTGTTTTCACTGCATGTTACTTCTCCTTAAACAAAGTGTTGTTTTTGATTAATAGATTTTTGCACTTTATTTTATTGTATTTCAATCCAATTATATTTTAAAAATATTTCAGTTGAGTGGATGATAGAAAATTGCTATTATTGTTTTTTTCTTTGAAGTAAATTTAGCCCACTTTTGCTAAAATAGAAAATATAGGCTACTGATGGTGCCTTGAATACCGGTTTCTTTCATTTAATGTTCATGTTATGGGGATTTTTATATAAAGGAAATTTGTCTTTTGTGTCTGTTGAAAATTAAAGATTACTGACAGAGCCATAAGAAAATATTGCTTTATTTATCTGATCATATTGGAATATATTTGTTAGGTTTTCAGTAGGTTCAATTAGGTTCACTAGACTATATGCGTCATTTAAATTTTTTTCAATGAACATTCGAACAGTCCGGCCCTCGGCTTGTAGCTAAATTTTTTATTTGGCCCTCCGTCCATTTGACTTTGACACCCCAGCCATAGATAGAGAATCCTGTCACAATACACTTTACAGAAAAAGGAACACTGATATATGGTCTATAGATGTAGCTGCTGTGTATCATGTCAAATCAGTTTTACATTGAACCCTCAAACAATGGCAGATTTGAAATTCACAGAAATGGAAACAGATTTGTCGCGCTATTCAATTTGATTCCTTCTAGAAATGATTCGCTGGGTATTGAAGCTAATTTACAAATAATCAACCAAACATTCTAAATGCAAACATTCTACCAACTTGCCATGACAAAAATTATGACGTTTTTCGATGTAGCATATTATATTATTTTATACAATCCTGAATGTTGATTGGTTAAAATTGCATTCCAGCCTGTATCTAGTCCACAAGTTACCACCGGCTAAATCTATGACGTTAAAAATGCCTATTTACTCTGTCCCGTTTGATTGAGCAATCCACTGTCTCATCAGCCCAGCCAGGCAATTTATACATTTGATCTCTACTATAAAAAGCATATAGACATTTTCTCACATTTCTTTTACACTAACATTTAGGTTTCAACAGTGGACGTTTGTATAAACCTTGCTGTCTGTCTCTTTGACCTTTATGACATTGTTTCAATATTCAAATTTGATATAAAGCTGTCCCATAGTAATGAACGTGTCGGGAGTCGGGACGAGACAGACAAGCAGCGTTTTCTCAGCCAGTTGAAATCAGGAATCACCATTTTAATGGATAATATACAAAGAAATATAAATTGAAAAAAGGTCAAATGAAACAAGTGAAGTGATTGTGTTAGCTGTGTTGTTGAACAACAGTGTCCTGACGAGAGAGCAAATGTCCTATGCCAGGCGAAATTGCACCTCATTAGCTCATTGTTATGGATGTATCCCAAATAAATGTAATTAGAAAACAGTTTAAACAAATACAAATACAGCTACTTTGCTGTTATTCAGCCAGTATGGCAATGGAACATTTAGAACAAATAACTGTGTCTCTTTCATAGATACAGAACAAAAAGACTGAATGACTGGGACTGGCAACCAAAACCGATAGATCGAATGACCAGTCAGCTTGGGTAGCAACCCTAGAATTGTGTCAGGACTATGTCTGGAAGGATGAAATAGTATGAATAAATTCATCAAAATAAGGTTTAAAATTAAAACATGTCAATATTTATTTGAATATGTTGGTAACCCATTGTATAAAAGAGATAATGCGCTCAAAGCCTGTGTTTGGAGGATATTGGCACAGTGTGCCGGCCCGGGCCTAACGACGCCCGTGCCAATATATTCACCAAACACCGGCTTTGAGGGCATCAAATCAAATTTGAATCAAATTTTATTGGTCACATACTGTAGACCGGGGTTAGTTGTCACACTTTTTACAAATTCATGTATTTCTCAGCACCAGTATATCTTATTTTCACTGTTAGGAGAAAAAACAAGGTCTTCGGTTGAAATGTGGACCATTTGTTATCCTCATATCTTATTCCAACACGGAGCCATTAAACATACTCTGTCCGAGGTTGGTTGTCACACAGTATGGGGTTGGTTGTCATAGTGTTTGCCATTCGTTTTTCAGCAACAAATGAACCAATATACAACGTCTTGAAAAAGTTTCAAAACGTTGTATATTTCAATTTGAAAAAAAGGAAAGCCTTTATTTACTGAACAGTATTTCTATCTAACATTATACAAATAAATGTGTAGAAATAAATTCAACATTGTTGAATATTTGCTTTGGCATTGCAGTTCTTACTCTACTCAAATGTTCATATCAATGCTTAATAAAACAAACAAAAGTAGGGTACTAGGGGGCACCCTAGTAGTACCCTACCCTTTTAGTACCCTAGCCCCCCCCCCCCCCCCCCAAGAATAATGTCTAATTGCTGACACAAAAAAACAACATTTGAGGAAAGAAATAGTATGTGGATAAAGGTCATGCTTAGGCGAATAAACTATAAAGAGAAATAAATGGCTACAGTTTACAGTTTTTTTGTTATTTTATGAAATATATATTTTTTTAGAAGATTGGCTGTTTTTTTTTCAGTACCGGGTAACTGGCATCCCGGGGGGGAAGATTATGGGATATGGTTTCACACAAGTGTGTTAAAATACATTTAATCCATTTTATTTAGAAATTTTTTAGTAAGTCATTCTAAATCTAGTTGTCTTATTTAAATTATTTAAATGAAATATGGGGGGAAATGTTGCTGCACATTAACATCCCCACTATGAGGAGATTTGATGTAAATTCCCTCTTTTTATGATTTGAATAATGCAAGATTTGAAATCCCAGCAGTATTTAAAATGACATTCAGGAGCAAAAAGATTGCAATAGTTGTTTTTAATTAATAAAAAATATATATTAATTGGAATGTAATATTTTCATGGAATATCAATCAATCATTCAAATGTATTTATAAAGCCCTTTTACGTCAGCAGATGTCACAAAGTGCTATGCAGAAACTCAGCCTAAAACCCCAAAGAGCAGGCTAGGAAAACTCCCTAGAATGACTGGAACCTAGGAAGAAACCTAGAGAGGAACCAGGCTCTGAGGGGTGGCCAGTCCTTTTCTGGCTGTGCCGGGTGGAGATTATAAGAGTACATGGCCAGATTGTTCTTCAAGATGTTCAAACGTTCATAGACGACCAGCAGGGTCAAATAATAATAAGTGGTTGTAGAGGGTGCAGCAGGTCAGTACGTCAGGAGTAAATGTCATTTGGCTTTTGATAGCCGAGCATTCAGAGGTCGAGACAGCTGGTGCGGTAGAGAGAGAGTAAAAAACAGCAGGTCCAGGACAAGGTACCACGTCCGGTGAATAGGTCAGGGTTCCCTAGCCGCAGGCAGAACAGTTGAAACTGGAGCAGCAGCATGACCAGGTGGACTGGGGACAGCCAGGAGTCATCAGGCCAGGTAGTCCTAAGGCAAGATCCTAGGGCTCAGGTCCTCCGGGAGGGGAGGGAGCGAGAATTAGAGGGAGCATACATAAATTCACACAGGACACCAGATAAGACAGGAGAATTACACCAGATATAACAGACTGAACCTGCCCCCCCCCCCCCCCCCCCGGCACATAGACTATTGCAGCATAGATACTGGAGACTGTAACAGGGGTGGGTCAGGGGACACTGTGGCACCGTCCGACGATACCCCCAGACAGGGCCAACCAGGCAGGATAAAACCCCACCCACTTTGCCAAAGCACAGTACCCACACCACTAGAGGGATATCAACAGACCAACAACTTACTACCCTGAGATAAGGCCAAGCATAGCCCACAACAATCTTCTCCACCACAGTGACTCAGCCCCAATAACAGGGTCAGAGGCAGAGAATCCCAGTGGAGATAGGAGAGCTGGCCAAGCAGAGACATCAAAGACGCTTCGTCGCTCCAGTGCCTTGCCGTTCACCTTCTCACCCCAGGGCCAGACTACAATCAATCATAGTACCTACTGAATGATGAGTCTTCAGTAATGACTTAAAGGTCGAGACCAAGTCTGCATCTCTCACATGGATAGGCAGACCATTCCATAAAAACTGAGCTCTATAAGAGAAAGCCCTGCCTCCAGCTGTTTGCTTAGAAATTCTAGGGACATCCCGGTGTCGCCTCTTCACTGTTGATGTTGAGACTGGTGTTTTGCGGGTACTATCAATTAGCCTTTTAAAATTATATACTTGGATTAGCTAACACAACGTGCCATTGGAACACAGGAATGATGGTTGCTGATAATGGGCCTCTGTACGCCTATGTAGATATTCCATAAAAAAATAATGCAGTTTCCAGCTACAATAGTCATTTGCAACATTAACAATGTCTACACTGTATTTCTGATGAATTTGATGTTATTTTAATGGACAAAAAAATTGCTTTTCTTTCAAAAACAAGGACATTTCTAAGTGACAGAAAACTTTTGAACGGTAGTGTAAAAATGGCGTCACCAGCCGAATCCTAATCGAACTAGCACAAGTTGTGAAACTGGGCTACGCTAGCCCAAGTTTACCCCGACCGGGCTCGAATTTGCGATTTAGATTAGAGTCAGCTGGAATTTGGCCCTAAATTTAAGTGCCGGTAGAAACAGGGCGAATGTGACAACTATCCCTAAACACCCCCCAATGCTAATTAAGATGCTAGTTACCGCATGACTTGATCTATGGAAAAAAAATACACATTTAAATAAAGCTCTTCCTTTCCTCTTTTCAATAAGGTAATTGTTTATGGATGCTAGCTATTTATGAAAGAAATAAGAAGCATATGATTATATTCTTTCACCCTTGAAAAATGCAAATATTCCTCTCACCTCAATATTTGTAGATCCTGTCCTGAATTGACCACATGGATGAACTCTCCTATAGAGGACAAACATTTTTATCTTGAAATTCAATTATTACACAGCCCCTTCTGGATTTTGAGTAATAAGCACTGTGACAACCAACCTGTAAGACAACCAACCCGTTCTCCCCTATAATTAGTATGTGTATGATGAGAAGTGTGCTGGTAACCATTTTGTTGTTGTGCAGGTAAGATCGTAGCCAACCGGACAGTGGACTTTGAGCAGGTGCAGTGGCTGAACTTCACAGTGAGAGCTCAGGACCACGGCAGTCCACCCAGAGTGGCTGAGCTTCCTGTCTACCTGCGTATAGTAGACATCAATGATAACAAGCCCATCTTTACACAACCCTCTTACCAGGTACCAAAAATACTAGTTCATAACATACACTGCAAAGGGCGTCACCCTTAATTCGTCAGCATACTTCGGTTCAGCTGGCACGTAGTCGAACTCGGCTAGGCGAACTGAACGAGTGTTCTCACATACTACCTTAAAAGACATTCACTTGAGAAAAAAAAAGATAACTCAAGAAATATGTCATAAATGTCTACGTTTTTCCCAAGAAGATCTTAGTCGCTCAATTTTACATGTAAGATGTTTGGTGCAGTATTTGTCAAATAAAAAATGTTGCATGAAAACGATTTGTTTCTTGTTGAATGACACTTCATTGAACAATCCCTACTGTTGACCAATCACCAACAAAGGGGCATAGACGTTGGCTACCGACTTCGGCTTTCCTCGAGAAAAAATGTGTGTGCACGATCTGCCGAAAAAACACTTGCGGAAGACCAAAACAAACAAAACCGTCAATTTTTTGGGTCATTATATATGCACAAACTATTTCGGGTGGGATGCATGCGGACACCTTTAATAGTACTCACTTGATATCATTTCTATTGTGATGGTCTGAGTTTGTGCTTGTCTGTGTGCATGCTGATGTTGTTGTGTCATGCTGTCCCTTTGCAGAAGCCAGTGTTTGAGGATGTTGACTTGGGCACGGTCATAGTGACAGTCAGTGCCACAGATGCAGATTCGGGCCTCTTCTCTGCCATCGAGTACGGCCTGGTAGACGGAGAGGGCAAGTTTGGCATCACTCCCTCCACTGTGAGTTCCTTAACATGTTTTAACACGTGAAGAAACACACACACACACACACTTTGCAGTGCTTGAAGTGGACTTATTTTTACTTCACGTATCACTGAACTTCACAAATTGGTGCAGGCACTCATTTTTTGGGTGCTGGTACTGTTTATATTTAGGAGCTGGAACTTTTTAGCCAATATTCTGTAGGGGTTGATGGTCCTCGAGCAGTATAAAACTCAATGTGCTAGTACTAGCTACCGGTGTGCACCTGCCCAATCCAAGCACTTACGCACAAACACACATACATACACACAAACACAGACACACACACACACGCACTCGCTCCCCTCTTTTGTTTTCACTCTATTTTGTACTCTTTCAAAGAAAAAGAACAGACTCATCTACATTGAATGTACAAAACATTAGGAACAAACCCCTTCCTAATATTGAGTTGCACCCCCTTTTTCCCTTAGAACAGCTTCAATCCATTGGGGCATGGACTCTACACGGTGTCGAAAGCGTTCCACAGGGATGCTGGCCCATTTTGACTCCAATGCTTCCCACAGCTGTGTCAAGTTGGCTGGATGTCCTTTGGGTGGTGGACCATTCTTGATACACACGGGAAACTGTTGAAACACAGCAGCGTTGCAGTTCTTGACACACTCAAACTGGTGCGCCTGGCACCGACACTTAAATCTTTTGTCTTGCCCATTCACCCTCTGAATGGCACACATACACAGTCCCATGTCTCAATGGTCTTGAGGCTTACAAATCCTTCTTTAACCTGTCTCCTCCACTTCATCCACACTGATTGAAGTGCTCTTAACAGGTGACATCAATAAGGGATCATAGCTGTCACCTGGATTCACCTGGTCAGTCTATGTCATGGAAAGAGCAGGCGTTCCTAATGTTTTGTACACCCAGTGTATGTTGCCTGATCATCGAAATTGCACTTAAATGGGACCTGGAATGATACATCTTACTAGCCTAAGAAGAAAGACATTTTCAGATACAAGGGGACTTTGTTGAGGTAAAGGAGGAGACTCGAGTCCAAGGTTGCGGTTGGAATAATAGCTTTTTAAGGATCACTTTACTCTTTTGGTGTGTTGTTCATTAGTCCACTGTTAATACAGTCGCCCAAAATGGTCAGGTTTTGTAAGATGGAGCACTCTCACCACAGAGCAACAATTGTGATGATGATGCTGCCTTTTACCTCATATTAGTGAACTATCCCTTTACCTCAGAGCTATAAGCTAGTGCATAATGAAACGTCCTTAATCTAGAGGTATGCATTGATCACTTCAGTGTCACAATTATGTACATTATTTCTGACATGAAACAGACATTACATTCTTGTAAGGGCGATTAACTTTTGTCAAAGAGTTCGTTTTTTTCTGCCTAAATGTTCTATCTCTGCTGTTTTGACTCCTGTCAGTCTTCCGCATTTCATTGGAGTCTGGTGTAGTTGCCCTTAGACACTGATCTTGTGCAGTTTTGCATTTCCACTAATGGTAGGTAGTATAAATGTAACCACATGTAACATGCCGGAAAATGTTTTTGCGGGTGTGACATTATATGGAGGACCCGGCAAGCCAGCCTATTCCCTATAATGTAAACTCCAACAGAAATGACTTCAAATGTATAACTTCAAATTAAACCAAATCGTTTGCACATGTACTGGGACGATGCCAGTATTGCGATACTCGTTAGTATTGTGGCAAGAAAACAAAACATGAAGCTGATTTAACATTTTTAGGAAAACAGCCCTAATGTTGAAATTAAAAATCATTATTATGTTGTCATCCAGAGTCACATTTATTTATTTACTAACCTATAGCACATACTATTTTACATACAGCAGGTTTCTAAAGGACCAAATAGTTTGGTCTGCCTCCTGTTTTCATTTGTGCGATACTGTTATCGTACTGGGCCTAGTATTGAGCTTTCTGGCGCCAAGAGCTGCTTAGGCATCACCCAAGTGGGTGCTACGCAGAGTGGGATTGGAGAAGTCCAGTGGCTATAAATCAGGCTGGTTCTTAGACTTGCCATGTACAAGACCATCAGCAGACTCCATCACCATCATCTACCATCGTCTGACCAGCTCTCTCAGCTCAAGCCATTAACTGTCCCTTTACATCTTCGGAGGATGCAGCTTTCAAATGCTTGGCCTCTATTGGTTGGCCTGTCATGCTACATTGCTTGTTTGTTTTTTGATTTTGAAATGCTTTGAGATTCTATTAAAAGCGCTATAGAAATTGTAAAAAATGATTATGATTATTATTATTACATTAAATATATAACACCATCTAACCATCAAATAATGTTACCGGTATATGCAGTTATCTTAGCCAGAAAACCAGCCAGCTAAAGTTAGTTACAGTGCCCTCCATACTTATTAGGACAGTGAACATTTTTTTCTTCTTTCGGCTCTATACTGTTTGAGAGTCAGCTAATCCAATAGCGATATAGTAGGTTAAATCCAAAGTAGATACATTCCGGAGGCAATAATCCAGAGGCGGCATTGGGCAAAGGAGAAGAGGGGAGGGAAGAGTCAACAATAAGACTGCGATTGGAGGAAGGCTCCAGGCAAATGGAGATGATCACAACAGGACAGTCAGTCAGCTACTGTAGCTCGCTAGTACTAAGCCAAGGTTGAAAAACTCTAGCCTACTTCACAGAGATCATGCGGACCCCTTGTGTGAGGAATATGTTTACACACCTCCTCGTGATCGGGGGATTGTAGCTCACCATTGCCAACACTCGATCTCCATGGCTAGTGGCTAACTAACCTGAGCTAGCTAACGCAGAGTAGATTATCCATATGATGTAGAGAAATATTGCATTGTGGGTAGTTTAGAAGATATCTAGAAATAGGTTAACAAATATGTAAAAAATATGTAAAATATGTAAAAAATATATAACTATGTTTGTAGTTATAGGTAAGCAGATCGTGACTACAACTAAGTTACTAAGTCTTTGACCACACTGTGTTGTTCCTTTGGAGAGTAAAAACTCAAAACTGCTTCCTACCCTTTAAGGTTATGACTGGGGGAGGGGAGGCTGATCCTACAGTGGTTCTTCCTGTACAAGTTGTGTCATACTGCAGCACACCTTGCCGGCTTCCACAGAATTCTATGGCACGTTATTTAAGTGTCAGCCATTGTTGCCATTAATGCTAGTTAGTGCTAGTTTGACCACCAGAGGGCATCTTTGAGAAGCATTTGACAGTCTTTAATATTGGCTGTACTAGAGAATTTAAAACAATTTAAATAATTGTATTAATATTATGGTGTTACTATTCCAAGAAAAATTAAAAACGAAACCCTCAGGGAAAATATGGAGCTGTACAACGTGACCGGTCTGGAGTAGGCTACAGTACTAAGAGCCAAATAATCCTAACATTTCCACACCCTAATTGTAGTCTAACCATTACCCAAACAGAGATTCAGTGAAAATAAAAATCTCATTGTTTTATCAAGACCTGTCCCCATGCTTGTCTCAGAGCAACACGAAACGGTGCTGAAATAGTTGACCACATGCGGGTAGGCTGTTGCTTCAAATCCTATTGCTTCTATCTTCAATATGCTCTAATAATTGAACACACACAATTCTTAAAACTCTGAGAAGGGTAATAGAAGGTGATCTGCACTGCATATTAAACTGACATTCTTATTGCTATATTCCACGTGTTAGTGTGTACGTTTCGATCCTCTCTCTCGCACACGCACATGCACTTGCTGTCTTGACCTCTGAATGCTCGGCAATGGAAAGCCACCTGGCATTTATTCCTAAGGTGCTGACCGGTTGCACCCTCTATAAACACTGTTTATATTATTTGACCGTGCTAGTCATTATCTAGCCTTTATGGCCTCGTACTCTTATAATCTCCAACCGGTTCGGATTTAAGTATAGCTTTTGTATGACATGACGCCTTTAGTGAAATGTCTAATGCTTTAATATTTAATAATTTCTGCCCTCCGAATTCATATTCACTATATAAATAGGCCTTGATATTGGGGGTGTGCCATGCGGCCGTGCCTAACAGGCAAAGGGGGTGCGCCATGCGGTCGTGCCTAACAGGGAAAGGGGTGTGCCATGTGGCCGTGCCCAGGCGACATGGAAATGCAGGGATCTGAGCTCCGGTGGGAGCCGAAGCCACCTTCCCGGCCCAGAACCCCGTGCCAAGGGAAGGTAGAAGCGGAGAGTCATAGGTACTCCCGCCGTTTACCCGTGCTTCATTGGTCTGTTTCGCTTGATGGCCCTCCGATCTGCACTTGTTAGATGGCCCTCTGACCTGCAACCATTTTATATGGTTATATGTGTGTTCCCTACTCTTCCTGTCGTCCACCAAAATTAAGGCAGTTTATACACTTTTTAAAAACATTACAATACATTCACAGACTGTGTGCCCTCCACCACTACCACAAATATACAGTACAAAATCCATGTGTACGTGTGTGTATAGTGCGTATGCTATCGTGTGTGTATATGAGTGTGTCTGTGCCTGTGTTTGTGTTGCTTCACAGTCCCCGCTGTTCCATAAGGTGTTTTTTAATCTGTTTTAAAATCAAATTTTACTGCTTGCATGAGTTACTTGATGTAGAATAGAGTTCCATGTAGTCATGGCTCTATTTAGTACTTTGCGCCTTCCACAGTCTGCTCTGGACTTGGGGACTGTGAAGAGACCTCTTGTGGCATGTCTTGTGGGTATGCATGGGTGTCCGATGTGGGTATGCATGTGCACCAGTAGTTCGAACAGACAGCTCGGTGCATTCAACATGTCAATACCTCTTGTAAATACAAGCAGTGATGAAGTCAATCTCTCCTCCACTTTTTCAGGAGGTCGAAGGTTTGGTCCAGGCAAGGTGCCAGGGCTCCAGTAGGGCGCAAAGTTGGACTGGCCAAGTTGCACTTTGGTGAATGAGCCAAGTCAATCACTTAATCTGCTTGAAGTTTTGCTTGTAGACATGCACTACAGTGGAGCACATTGAGTGGCAGGTGGTGCGTTTAGCATTGAGGAGGCGAAAAGAGCAGAAGGGACAAGAATATAGTGTAAGGAAGACCCAACCCTCAGTCTTGGACCAAGGTTGTGCTGAACCCCCCCTTCATGGTAGGGTCATCCCTCAGTTGTTAACTGGGGTTGTGTCGGACTACCCAGCGCAGGGAAAGACCCTGGTAATGGACCAAGGTTGTGCTGGACTGGCTAGAGCAGGGAAAAGTAGAAGGGAGAGGGAGGTATGGTAGTTCTTCTCTTATGGTAGTTTTTCCAGGAGCCGGTGAATATCCGCAAAGTCTTTAGCCAGGTTGTCCTTTGGAGCTAGCTCTTTCATGGCCATCTTTAGCATGATCTTGCTCTGAGGTTGCCTTTATAACTGTGGGTTTATTTCCCCAGTTTGGTGCATCTTTTGATGGATTACCATGTCGGTTGAATTAGTGTTAAGACTCGCACAATGGTTTAAAAAGTTAAAGTTGGTTGCCTCCAAAATTATCCAGGGAGACGAAGGATACAGGTCATGGCTGCCAGAATGGCTCATCTGGAGGAGCCATAAACTGCCAGAGGTTGAGAGGGGCCGCAGGGAAGACAGGAGGTGCACTGTGGAGACGGGGCGCTGTGGAGGTGGCAGGTGCTCCGTAGAGGCATGTCAGGGAGGGGCGAGGTGGAGGCGCGGTGTGGACCCAGGAGATGCACCGTGGAGGTGTACCGTGGAGAACACATTTTAAACATTACTTTAAACATTAACATTAAACATTACTTTTTCACTCCGTGACAAGAGTCATTAAAGACTCAAAGCCACAAGTGGGTAGAACACATTTCAACATTGCTTGATAGGGGGAGGCAGTTGCAGAAACTATGGAATGGTTTAGTCGACTTCCTCAATGGTTGGTCCAGATGATCCACTGCCTCCAGAAGCAGGAGCAGTGAGGGAGGAGGAGGGAGGGGTGATAGTGGCCAAGAAGGTGAGAGGAACTGCGGGAGCGGCGACAAAGGAGGGGTGATAGTGGCTGAGAAGGCTAGGGAGGAGGGGGAGTGGAGGATTTTACAGAACTTTTGGAGAGCTTGAGGAGGAAATTGAATGGGACGAGAGTGAGGATGGATTAACTGTGGTGGCAGGTGCAGTGATGAATGCTGAGAAGTTGAGTGAAGAGGGAAGCAGTGTGGTAGGTTTGCGTCAAGTGCAAAAAGAGGGATACGTGCTCCAACAGTTCAGAGATGAAACCTGGCGAGAGTAAGGATGAAGTACCTGCGGTGAGGACTGCCGAGTTCGGGCCTCGCCCCGAGGATGATTCTGGCCCAGTGGGAGTGAGATTTGTAGAGAGAATGGATCTTTGCATTCTGGCTGATCCACATGTGGTGTAAGGTTGGGTGGAGAAGAGGTTGGGGAATTTTGAGTTGGTGAAAGTAACTCGGAGTGGACTCGTGATGATTTATTGTTTCCTCCGCCCAGAGGGAGCGGGCACTCCGGATTATGCAGTTAGGGACAAGTATTGTGACTTGCTTTGCTCTCCGGAGCAGGGTGCCGTTGAAAGGAGTGATAATGGAGGTGTTATTCAGTGTTGAGGAGGAGCAGTTCAAATGGAAGATTCCTGGTGTCTGTGACGGCTGCCATTTGGCTGCCGACATAGATCCGGTAAAGAGTGTGGGGAAACAGAGAAGACATTGTCTGTCATGCTGAGTCTTTGCCAGATAAAGGTCAATTTAGGTAGTGTCAGTTATTCTGTGGGGGCTTTTGTTCTGAAAATCCTACAGTGTTTTAGGTGTCAAGTTTATGGGCATGTTGCAGCAGTGTGTAAGAGGGAGATGCCTAGATGTGAGAAGTGTGCAGGAGGGCATGAGACAAAGGAATGTGTGGTATCGTTGGAGAAAGTTATGTGTGTTAGTTGCGGGGGTGCCCATGGGGCTGGAGATCGGAGGTGTCCAGTGAGAAAAAGGCAGATTGAGGTTGCTAGGGTGAGAGTAGTACAGAAAGTGTCGTATGTCGAAGCAGTGAAGAGAGTGGTAGAGGAAAGTAGGTACAGGGTGAGAGATCCTAAGAGGATTCCTGTGAGTAGGCAGAGACCGAGAGTGATGGGAAGAATATGTGCTTCAGTAAGGTGGGCTTTTTAGCATTTACAGTACCAGTCAAAAGTTTGCACACACCCACTCATTCCAGGGTTTTTCTTTGTCTGTACTATTTTCTACATTGTAGAATAATATAGTGAAGACATCAAAACTATGAAATAACACACATGGAATCATGTCGTAACCAAAAAAGTTTTAAACAAATCAAAATATATTTTATATTTGAGAGTCTTCAAAGTAGCCACCCTTTGCCATGGTGACAGCTTTGCACACTCTTGGCATTCTCTTAACCAGCTTCCTGAGGTAGTCATATGGAATGCATTTCAATTAACAGGTGTGCCTTTTTAGATGTTAAATAGTGGAATTTCTTTCCTTCTTAATGCATTTGAGCCAATCAGTTGTGTTGTGACAAGTTAGCGGTGGTATACAGAAGATAGCCCTATTTGGTAACAGACCAATTCAATATTATGGCAAGAACACCTCAAATAAGTAAAGAGGAATGAATGCCCATCATTATTTTAAGACATGGTCAGTCAATCCGGATATTTTCAAGAACTTTGAAAGTTTCTTCAAGTGCAGTCGTAAGAACAATCAATCGCTATGATGAAACTGGCTCTCATGAGGACCACCACAGGAAAGGAAAACCCAGAATTACCTATGCTGCAGGGGATAAGTTCATTAGAGTTACCAGCCTCAGAAAGTGCTCAAGTTCAAGTAACAGACACATCTCAACATCAATCAATCAAATTCAGTCAAATTTATTCATAATGCCCTACTGACATCAGCTGATGTCACAAAGTGCTGTACAGAAAGCCAGCCTAAAACCCCAAACAGCAAGCAATGCAGGTGTAGAAGCACGGTGGCTAGGAAAAACTCCCTGGAAAGGCCGGAACCTAGGAAGAAACCTAGAGAGGAACCAGCCTATGAGGGGTGGCCAGTCCTCTTCTGGCTGTGCCGGGTGGAGATTATAACAGAACATGGCCAAGATGTTCAAATGTTCATAGATGACCAGCAGGGTCAAACAATAATAATCACAGTGGTTGTAGAGGGTGCAACAGGTCAGCACCTCAGGAGTCAGTTGGCTTTTCATAGCCGAGCATTCAGAGTATCTCTACCGCACCTGCTGTCTCTAGAAAGTTGAAAACAGCAGGTCCGGGACAAGGTAGTATGTCCGGTGAACAGGTCAGGGCTCCATAGCCGCAGGCAGAGCAGTTGAAACCGGAGCAGCAGCACGACCAGGTGGACTGGGGGCAGCAAGGAGTCATCAGGCCAGGTAGTCCTGAGGCATGGTCCTAGGACTCAGGTCCTCCTCCAAGAGAGAGTGAAGAGAGAACTAGAGAAAGAGAGAATTAGAGAGCATACTTAAATTCACACAGGACACCGGATAAGACAGGAGAAATACTCCAGATATAACAGACTGACCCTAGCCCACCAACACATAAACTACTGCAGCATAAATACTGGAGGCTGAGACAGGAGGGGTCAGGAGACACTGTGGCCCCATCCAATGATACCCCCGGACAAAGCCAAACAGGAAGGATAAAACCCCACCCACTTTGCCAAAGCACAGCCCCCGCACCACTAGAGGGATATCTTCAACCACCAACTTACAATCCTGAGACAAGGCCGAGTATAGCCCACAAAGATCTCCACCACAGCACAAACCAAGGGCGGGCGCCAACCCAGACAGGAAGATCACGTCAGTAACTCAACCCACTCAAGTGACGCACCCCTCCTAGGGACGGCATGAAAGAGCACCAGTGATGGTCAAATTGCTTCAAAGAAATCACTACAACAATAAGAAGAAGAGACTTGGTTGTGCCAAGAAACACGAGCAATTTACATTAGACCGGTGGAAATCTGTCCTTTGGTCTGATGAGTCCAAATATGAGATGTTTGGTTCCAACCGCTGTGTCTTTGTGAGACGCAGAGTAGATGAATGGAGGATCTCTGCATGTGTGGATCCCACTGTGAAGTATAGAGGAGGAGTTGTGATGGTGTGGGGGTGCTGTTGACACTGTCTGTGATTTATTTAGAATTCAAATTCAATGCACATTTAACCAGCATCGCTACCACAGCATTCTGCAGCGACGCGCCATCCCATCTGGTTTGCGTTTAGTGAGACTATCATTTTGTTTTTCAACAGGACACTACATGACTCCGTATGTGTTATTTCACAGTTTTGATGTCTTCACTATTATTCTACAATGTACAGTTGTGGCCAAAAGTTTTGATAATGATGCAAATATACATTTTCACAAGTCTGCTACCTCAGTTTGTATGATGGCAATTTGCATATACTCCAGAATGTTATGAAGAGTGATCAGATGAATTTCAATTAATTGCAAAGTCCCTCTGCCATGCAAATGAACTGAATCCCCCAAAAACATTTCCACTGCATTTCAGCCCTGCCACAAAAGGACAAGCTGACATCATGTCAGTGATTCTCTCATTAACACAGGTGTGAGTGTTGACGAGGACAAGGCTGGAGATCACTCTGTCATGCTGATTGAGTTTGAATAACAGACTGGAAGCTTCAAAAAGGAGGGTGGTGCTTGGAATCATTGTTCTTCCTCTGTCAATCATGGTAACCCGCAAGGAAACACGTGCCGTCATTATTGCTTTGCACAAAAAGGGCTTCACAGGCAAGGATATTGCTGCCAGTAAGATTGCACCTAAATCAACCATTTATCGGATCATCAAGAACTTCAAGGAGAGCGGTTCAATTGTTGTGAAGAATGCTTCAGGGCGCCCAAGAAAGTCTAGCAAGCGCCAGGACCGTCTCCTAAAGTTGATTCAGCTGCGGGATCGGAGCACCACCAGTACAGAGCTTGCTCAGGAATGGCAGCAGGCAGGTGTGAGTGCATCTGCACGCACAGTGAGGCAAATACTTTTGGAGGATGTCCTGGTGTCAAGAAGGGCAGCAAAGAAGCCACTTCTCTCCAGGAAAAACATCAGGGACAGACTGATATTCTGCAAAGGGTACATGGATTGGACTGCTGAGGACTGGGGTAAAGTCATTTTCTCTGATGAACCCCCTTTCCAATTATTTGGGGCATCCGGATAAAAGCTTGTCTGGAGAAGACAAAGTGAGCGCTACAATCAGTCCTGTGCATGCCATCAGTAAAGCATCCTGAGAGCATTCATGTGTGGGGTTGCTTCTCAGCCAAGGGAGTGGGCTCACTCACAATGTTGCCTCATAACACAGCCATGAATAAAGAATTGGACAAACACATCCTCCGAGGGCAACTTCTCCCAACCATCCAGGAACAGTTTGGTGACGAACAATGCCGTTTCCAGCATGATGGAGCACCTTGCCATAAGGCGAAAGTGATAACTAAGTGGCTCGGGGAACAAACCATTGATATTTTGGGTCCATGGCCAGGAAACTCCCCAGACCTTAATCCCTTTGAGAACTTGTGGTCAATCCACAAGAGGTGGATGGACAAACAAAAACCCCCAAATTCTGACAAACTCCAAGCATTGATTATGCAAGAATGGTCTGCCATCAGTTAGAATGTGGCCCAGAAGTTTAATTGACAGCATGCCAAGGTGGATTGCAGAGGTCTTAAAAAAGAAGGGTCAACACTGCAAATATTGACTCTTTGCATCAACTTCATGTAATTGTCAATAAAAGCCTTTGACACTTACGAAATGCTTGCAATTATACTTCAGTAGTCCATAGTAACATCTGACAAAAATATCTAAAGACACAGAAGCAGCAAACTTTGTGAAAATTAATATTTGTGTCATTCTCAAAACTTTTGGCCACGACTGTAGAAAATATAAAAAATAAAGAAAAACCCTTGATTTAGTTGGTGTGTCCAAACTTTTGACTGGTACTGTACAGCCATGGTTGTCAATTGTACTGCAGAAATGGATCGAAAGTCATAGAAAATAAAGGTTTTGGTGGCAGCTGCAGAGAAGTACTTGGAATTGCGAGGATTTACGGCAAAACAGCTTTACAGCAAAACAGTGTTAGTCTGGAGTAGAACTAGATAGGGTTAAATAGTGGAATGGGGTGGTGTTTTTTGTGAAGGCTAATAGTTGGCAGGGCAATGTTCCTTTTCCTTTTTCCAAATGTTGTATTACCATATCAAATAATTGAATGTAGGTAGGCCGTGAATGGCACATCAGTACAGTAGGTAGCGTTGTATGCATCTAAAAGTTGGATGCCAAAGAAGAAGGAGTTCCTGCTCTGGCTGCATTCCAATACTGAAGACAAACCCAAATATGGAAGTTCCTGCTGTGGATTAGATGTGTTGTCTGAAGCCAAAACTCTCTCCCCGAAACTGCCTACACCTTATAATCATCTTCCTCTTTCTCCTCTTTCTCTTTCTCCTCCTACTTTTCCTCCTCCCTCTCTTGTCAGGGTGACATCTACATTCTGTCTCCACTGGACAGAGAGACTAAAGACCACTACACCCTGACGGCCATAGCTAGGGACAACCCTGGGGGCAGCCCCAACAACCGACGGGAGAAATCTGTTCAGGTGGGATTCATAATGTAGCAGGACATAAGTAAACATAGTTGAATACACTGCCTGTAATCACTCTGGATAAGACTAAAATGTGAATGAAAATGTATGTTCAAAATACTCTGCGGCCAGTTTATTAGGGACAGCACCCCGTTCACAAAAATAGTTCACTCCCACAGACAGAGAGTCAAGTGGCCGTGGCTTTTCATATAAAGCAGGCAGACAGGCATCGGGGCATTCTGTTACTGATCGATTGAACATTAGAATGGTCAAAACGAGTGACCTAAGTGACTTTGAGCAGAGTATGATTGTCGGTGCCGGGCGCACCGGTTCCAGTACCTCAGAAACGTCCAGCCTCCTGTGCTTTTCCCACAAGACAGAGTCTAGGGTTTACCGAGAATGGTGCAACAAACAAAAAAACGTCCAGTCAGTGGGCGTCCTGTGGGTGAAAACAACTCGTTGATGAGAGAGGTTGATGGAGAATGGCAATAATCACGTAAGCTAATAGGCGGGCCACAAACAGGCAAATAATGTCGCAGTACAACAATGGTGTGCAGAACGATATCTCGTAATGCACAACTTGTCGGTCCTTGTCACGGATGGGCTATTGCAGCAGACGACCACACTGGGTTCCACTCCTATCAGCTAAAACCAGAACGTGGATCCAGTGGGCACATGATCAACAACACTGGAATTGAGGAGTGGAAAAGCATTGCCTGGTCTGACGAATCCTGGTTCCTGTTGCGTCATGCTGATGGCAGATTCAGGTTTTGGCGTAAGCAACATGAGACCATGGCCCCATCCTGTCTGGTGTCAACGGTACAGGATGGTGGCAGTGGTGGAATGGTGTGGGGAATGTTTTCCTGGCACATGTTAAGTCCCTTGATACCAATTGAGCAACGTTTGAATAGCACACCTTGTATAATCCATGCCCCGAAGAATTCAGAGTGTTTTGGAGGCAAAGGGGGATCCGACCCAGTACTAGATGGGTGTACTTAATAAACTGGCTACTTTGTGTATAACTTTGCATTGGTAATAAGTGTATTATGATCCCTATGAGGATTGAAACCATAACATTGGTATTGCTAGCGCCACACTCTTACCAACTGAGCCACACAGGGCCACATCATATTTTCCTGTCCCTGGTCTGTCTCTCTCAGGTCTTGGTGACCGTTCTGGATGTGAATGACTTCCGTCCACGGTTCTCCGACCAGGTCTTTGAGACCAGTGTATTTGAGAACGAGCCCAGTGGGACATCTGTGATCACGCTGACTGCCAATGACCTGGATGAGGGGGAGAACGGTCTGCTGTACTACAGCCTCCAGGGCCCAGGGGCAGGTAGGAGCCACACAAACACACACACACACATTGTCATAGGTACTGTAAGAGGCTTTTGTTCCAGCCCAGTTTCTACACATCTGATTTAACTTATTATGGTCTTCATTAGCAATTGATTAGTTGAATCAGGTGTGATAGTGCTGGGCTAAAACAAAAGCCTGTATCTCTCTCTCTTTCTCTCTCTCTCCCTCTCTATGGTATATCAGATGCCTTCTCTCTGGACGCTGACACAGGCCTGGTGCGTTCTCTCCGTCTGCTGCAGTCCTTTGAGCGCTTTAACCTGACGGTGGTGGCTACAGACCAGGGCAAACCACCCCTCTGGGGTACCGCCACCTTACACATCATCATTATAGATGTCAACGACAACAGGCCCATGTTCGTCAGGCCCACCAACGGCACCATCATGCACATCATGGAGGTGTGTGTATATGTTTGCTTGTGCATGTTGGTGGCACTAGAGTATGGTGTTAGAAGTCCCTAGCACTATAGTAAAAATGTATAAACAGATTATTTTATTTTTTTGCATGTATGAAGCTGTTGCTCAACTACACAATGCTACTGTAAAAATCTCTGCAGTTGTAGTTATAGTGCATACAAACAGGATATCTCAAATCTCAATGATGTCTGCCCCCCCCCCCTCCTTGTAGGAGCAGGCCCCAGGCCTGCTGGTGTACGAGGTGTTTGCGACAGATGGGGATGAGGGGGTGAATGGAGAGGTGCGCTATGCCTTCCTCCAGACAGGTGCTAGGAACAGAGATTGGGAGAACTTCCACATTGACGCTATTACAGGAGTCATCACCACCGCCGTCAAACTGGACCGAGAGAAGCAGGCCCTGCACAGCGTGAGTGGACTGACAAGACACGACCTAGGGCCCAATTCTAACCATACACATGCACTTGTAGCTGGTGACAACCTGCATCATACCTTGAGGTCAATGGAAGAAATGCAAAGTTTGAGTGTAGGCCTGGCAGATTTCTGGTTAGGATTCAGCCCAGACAGGAATGAACAAGCTGATATGCAACTTATAAACCTACACAGTAATGGAGTGTGTGCATTATGTTTGTTTGTGTGTGTGTGTGTGTGTGTGTGTGTGTGTGTGTGTGTGTGTGTGTGTGTGTGTGTGTGTGTGTGTGTGTGTGTGTGTGTGTGTGTGTGTGTGTGTGTGTATTGTTTATGTCTAACTAACGGACTGTGTCCTGTCCCTCAGCTGATTGTTGTGGCCTATGACCTAGGTCAGCCCGTGCCTTATGAGACAACCCAGCCCCTACAGGTGGCGCTGTTGGACATCGATGACAACGAGCCTGTCTTCTTCAAGCCCCCGGTGAGTGGAGGAGAGTTAGAGAGCTTGGCCGTGTCTCATTCGAGGAAGATGTTCCCTCCACTCTGCCCTAATTCACACTCATCTTCCTGCAATGAAACATAGCCCTGGACTCCTCAGCTATAAATCAAACTCTGGGTTTATACCTTACCACTAAGTGATACTTGAAACGGCAGTATATTCTTTCTGTACCGAGCATGTTTGTGTGATCAAACCACCTTTTCAAATCTGTAGATATATCTCCCTTCATATTTGTTTTTTATTTGGTATTTTGTGAACTGTGTTTGTGTATTAGTCAATAACCTCATATACACCTGGCACTAGCCTGCGTCCTTTGTCCTGATCTTGTCCACATTTTCAGAAATATGTCATATTTGTCCACTGTGTCTGCATTGTGACCAGATTTTACGGGATTATGGCGATTTACAGTGCCTTCAGAATATATTCACACCCCTTTACTTTTTCCACATTTTGTTGTGTTACAACCTGAATTTAAAATGGATGTAATTGAGATTTGTTTTCACTGGCCTACACACAATACCAAAAATGTCAAAGTGGAATGAAGTTTTTTGACATTTTTACAAATTAATAAAAAATGAAAAGCTAAGTAAAAATGTGCTTAACAAGATACATATGTTGCATGGACTTACTCTGTGGCAAATAATAATGTTTAACCTGATTTTTGAATGACTACCTCATCTCTCTACCCCGAGCAGTGAATTTCAAAAACAGATTCAACCACAAAGACCAGGGAGGCACCTATTGGTACTGTAGATGGGTAAAAAAAATAAAAAATAAACTGACATGGAATATCCCTTTGAATATGGTGAAGTTATTCATTACAGTTTGGATGGTGTATCAATTCACCCAGTCACTACAAAGATACAGGCGTCCTTCCTAACTCAGTTGCCGGAGAGGAAGGAAACCGCTCAGGGATTTCACCATGAGGCCAATGGTGACTTTAAAACAGTTTCAGCGTTTAATGGTTGTGATAGGAGAAAACAAACTACAATGTTGTTGTGGAGTAACAACATTGTAGTTACTCCATAATACTAACCTAATTGACAGAGTGAAAAGAAGGAAGCCTATACAGAATAAACATATTCCAAATATACACAGTAAACAGATTCCAAAACATGCATCCTGTTTGCAACAAGTCACTAAAGTAATAGAATATATGGAGAGTGGTACTCCATAATGTGTTGTATTGGATTTGCCCCAAACATAACACTTTGTATGGAAAGTTCTTAGACACTTACCCAGAAAGACCCAAATCTGTAATTGCAGCAAAGGTGCTTCTACAAAGTATTGACCGATGGTTGTGAATACTTATGTAAATTAGATATTTATATCTATTTAATCCATTTTGAATTCAGGCTGTAACACAATCACTGTGGAAAAAGTCAAGGTGGTATGAATACTTTCCAGATCCATCTACACTTGAAAGATATCATGACACAATGTGTGCCTGACTACCTCCGGAGGTGGTCAGGAAGATCTGGTCACAATCAGATCACAATGCGTCTTTTACTCGTCTACACCTGTCTGAAAATGTGAGCACAATCTGAATGTGGACAAGATCGGGACAAAGGATGCATGTTAGAACCAGGTATAAACGGGGCTAATGTGTTGCTTTCATATGTGTGACGATTTTGTCTTACGTCTGGCTCATGTATCTGTGTGCGTGTGCGTGTGTGTGTGCATGCATGCCTGTCTGTCTGGTTCGCTCTCAGCGAGGCAGCCTACCGTACCAGACTCTGTCTGTGGCAGAGCACTCTACTCCAGGGACAGTAGTGGGTAATGTGAAAGGAGCTGTGGACGCAGACGAAGGCTCAAACGCTGTAGTCTACTACTTCATAGCAGGTCTGTGGAGAGGACAACACAACACTACAGACACACACACAAACAGGCACAGAAGCACATGCACACACACACACACACACGGATTCATCCATACCGGACAATGTAGAAATATCAGTCCATTATTACTAATACTGAATAATGAAATACCTTTTTGGCCTCTGCCTGTTGCTGTCCCTTCTCTGAATGGATCTAACACTGATTTCCACCCCTGCCCTTTAGGGGGAGATACTGAGGGGAACTTTGGCCTGAGCCCAGGGGGCATACTGAAGGTGAAGAAGGATCTGGATCGTGAGGACATCTCAGTATACTCCATCATCGTCAAGGCCTCCAGCCACAGGAATTGGGTCCCTCCCAGGGATCGGAGGTCAGCCCGGGGCAGTGTGCTTGACCCCAGCCATGACGCCACCCTGCAGGAGATCAGAATCTACCTAGAGGACATCAACGACCAGCCACCGCGCTTCACCAAGCTGGAGTACACTGCAGGTACTGTACATAAAACTGGGGTGGTGGTTTGTGTTTCTATGTGCATGTGTGTGAATTGATAATATTGTGCTGCTCTCACTAACCAGTTCTCTCTCTCTCTCTCTCTCTCTCTCTCTCTCTCTCTCTCTCTCTCTCTCTCTCTCTCTTTCTCTCTCCCTCTCCCTCTCCCTCTCCCTCTCCCTCTCCCTCTCTCTCTCTCTCTCTCTCTCTCTCTCTCTCTCTCTCTCTCTCTCTCTCTCTCTCTCTCATCCTCTCTCTCTCTCTCATCCTCTCTCTTTGTGTCCCCCCCTTCCCCTCTCTCTCTCTCCTTTTAGGTGTGGCAGCTGATGCCAAGGTGGGCTCAGATCTGATCCGGGTACAGGCCATAGACAACGACATAGGGAACAACAGCCTGGTGCTGTACCATGTCCTGTCCATTCGCTACATTAAACTCCAGTCCAATGACTCTGAGGACATAGGAAATGTCTTCATCATAGGTCAGTCACTGCCTACTGCCTAGCATGACTATTATCTGTGTTTGTGTAGTATCCCTTGTTAACTTCTCTAGGGTATGTGGGGCGGTAGCGTCCCACCTCGTCAACAACCAGTGAAACTGCAGGGCGCCAAATTCAAAACAACAGAAATCCCATAATTTAAATTCCTCAAACATACAAGTATTTTACACCATTTTAAAGATACACTTGTTGTAAATCCAGCCGAAGTGTCCGATTTCCAAAAGGTTTTACGACGAAAGCACACCAAACGATTATGTTAGGTATGAGCCAAGTCACAGAAAAAGACAGCCATTTTCCAGCCAAAGAGAGGAGTAACAAAAAGCAGAAATAGAGATAAAATTAATCACTAACCTTTGAGGATTTTCATCAGATGACACTCATAGGACATGTTACACAATAGATGTATGTTTTGTTCGGTAAAGTTTTTAATTTCTTTCCAAAAATCTGAGTTTAGGCGGGTCGCTACTGTCTCACTTGGCAAAAAGCCTGAGAAAATGCAGAGCGCCAAATTCAAATTAATTACTATGAAAATTACTATAAAAATCTAACTTTCATTAAATCACACATGAAAGATACCAAATTGAAGCTACACTGGTTGTAAATCCAGCCAACATGTCAGAATTCAAATAGGCTTTTCGGCGAAAGCAAACGATGCTATTATCTGAGGATAGCACAATAGTAAACAAAGACAGAGAAGCATATTTCAACCCTGCAGGCGCGACACAAAACACAGAAATAAAAATATAATTCATGCCTTACCTTTGACGAGCTTCTGTTGTTGGCACTCCAATATGTCCCATAAACAAATGGTCCTTTTGTTCGATTAATTCCGTCGATATATATACAAAATGTTCATTTATTTGGCACGTTTGATCCAGAAAAACACAATTTCCAACTTGCTCAAACGTGACTACAAAATATCTCAACGGTTACCTGTAAACTTTGCCAAAAAATGTCAAACTACTTTTGTAATACAACTTTAGGTATTTTTTAACGTTAATAATCGATAAAATTGAAGCCGGGATGATCTGTGTTCAATACAGGATTAAAACCAACTGTAGCTAGCTTTCTGGGCATGCGCTTCTAACAAACAGGACACTTCGAGTGACTCTCCTTCAAGATAGCCGTACTTCTTCATTACACAAAGGAATAACCTAAACCAATTTCTAAAGACTGTTGACATCCAGTGGAATCGGTAGGAACTGCAAGCAGGTCCCTTAGAAATCTGTTTTCCCAATGAAAACCCATTGAAAAGAGAGTGACCTCAAAAAAAAAATCTGAATGGTTTGTCCTCGGGGTTTCGCCTGCTAAATACGTTCTGTTATACTCACAGACATGATTCAAACAGTTTTTGAAACTTAAGAGTGTTTTCTATCCAAATCGACTAATAATGTGCATATCTTATCTTCTGGGGGTGAGTAGCTGGCAGTTTAATTTGGGCATGCTTTTCATCCAAAATTCCGAATGCTGCCCCCTACCCTAGAGAAGTTAATCCTTGATAACCAATGTTGGGATCAATTCCATTTCAATTCAAAATGAAGGCAATTCATTGAAATGAAATAGAATTGCCCCCTCCTATACTCATTGATAACTAAGGTTGGGATCAATTCCATTTCAATTAAGGTGAAAATATTGACAGAAATTAAATTGGCCCTAACCGTGTTGATAAATCTTTCTCCCTTCAAAGTCTCCTTACCATTCCTTTATAACAATGGTTGGGATCAATTTAATTTAAACTCAGATAATACATTTACTACTGTAAATTGACTGAATTGAAAAGGAATGAGCCTCAACCCCATTGATAACCGTGAATCACAATGGAATTGGCCCTGAACCTTAGGAGAGACAGATGGGATCATCCGTACCTTTGACCTGTTCACGGCCTACGACCCGGGCTACTTCATGGTGGAGGTATTGGCACGGGACCTGGCGGGCCACAGTGACATCGCCATGGTAGACATCTACATCCTGCGGGACGACCAGCGGGTAAAGATCATCATCAACGAGATACCCGAGCGGGTTCAACAGTTCCAGGAGGAGTTTATCAACCTGCTATCCAACATCACCAGAGCCATAGTCAACACGGACGATGTGCAGGTAGGTGGGGTTGGGGGATGTGAAAGATGTGTGTGTCTCTGTGCAGGTGGGTGTGTGTGCATGTATGCATGCTAGTGTATAAAATGACGTATGAAATGTGTGTGTCCCACTATCCCCCTTTGTCATCTCCTCCTCTGTTTCTGCTCAGTTCCACGTGGACAAGAAAGGCAGAGTGAATTTTGCCCAGACAGACGTGCTCATACATGTGGTCAACAAGCAGACCAACCGCATCCTGGACGTGGACAAGTCAGTTGCTGCCTGGCAGTATCATTTATTATCATGTTATTACCTATAGAAATGTAATTACTAGAACGGACATTCCCCATATTTAGTGTAGCCATGAATTTTCCGGTCAAACTGCAGTGGTCTGAGGGGGATTTGTCCCTTCTAGTAATTATATTTCTATGTCATTACATTGTTACTACACTAAAAGCATGCTGAATAAGTCTACTCCTCTCTATGCTAAGCCCATTGTCTCTCCTTCCCTGGTCTTGTGATTGACAGGGTGATTCAGATGATTGATGAGAACAAGGACCAGCTGAGGAACCTGTTCAGGAATTACAACATCATGGACGTCCAGCCTGCCATCAGCAGGAGAGCACCTGATGACCTCACAACGCTACAGATGGCCATCATTATCCTAGCTGTGTTGCTCTTCTTGGCAGCCATGTTGTTCATCTTCACGAACTGGTACTATCGCACAGTGTAAGATCTGTAATTGTCAAACATATTATAATCCACTTTAATTTATACAATCCAATAATCATACTCATACTAAACCACTCCATTTTACAATATGCTCTTATGTATCAAAGTATTGATTGTTCTTTCAGTTCATCTCAATTGTCAATTACTTGTTCTTTCAAAGGAATTTGTAATGGTGTTACTTCACACTGGCTATGATAGGAGACTAACTCTCACCTGTTTGTGTGATGTTCTGTGCTACAGACACAAGAGGAAGCTGAAAGCCATTGTAGCAGGATCCACAGGTGAGTGAGTGAGTGAGTGAGTGAGTGAGTGAGAGAGAGAGAGAGAGAGAGAGAGAGAGAGAGAGAGATAGACAGAGAGAGTGAGAGAGAGAGAGAGAGAGAGAGAGATAGACAGAGAGAGAGAGAGAGAGAGAGAGAGAGAGAGAGAGAGAGAGACAGAGACAGAGACAGAGACAGAGACAGAGACAGAGACAGAGACAGAGACAGAGACAGAGACAGAGAGAGAGAAATTAAAAATCCACCTGTCTGTCTTCCAGGAAACCAAGGTCTCATGGACATCCTGGATATGCCCAACACCAATATATACGCATTCGAGGGGTGAGACAATCTAGATTACAATGTGAATATATTTTAGAAATCTTTAAAACCTACTCTGTTGCACTTCACTCATTTCATTGATATGTCTGTGGTTTCTTTTGCAAGCTCACAGATGCATGTTGTGCTGCTCTTAAATGTCTGACAGTTGTGTATACATGATCTAATTAGACTGGTGGAGTGTTAGCTAGGTGTGGTTATAGCTAAGACTGTGTTGTTGACACTCAGGGCCAACCCTGTTTGGCTGGACCCGTTCTGTCGGAACCTGGAGCTAGCTGCCCAGACAGAGCATGAGGAAGACCTGCCAGTGAACCTCAGTGAGATCACTGACCTGTGGAACAGCCCTGCTCGGACTCACGTGAGTACAGCTATCTACGTATGTTCATGTACTTCTATGAGTACAGCCATTTATGTTTATATTAATTTATCCAACTTTATGAATTTCTATGAGTGCAGCGAGTTATCTTTGTTAAGAAGTACTGTGCCCAACCATGGGGCTTGTGAATATCCACTATACAGCACACAGAACACCACACTACACAGGATTGTGCTACAGTATTGTGCTACTAACACCATAGGGAAGATGAAACCACCATCTGTCTCAGGTTTACATGAGCTCCAATTAGTCATCATGGCTCTGCCCTCCGAGTGACCCACAGGCCGGGATTCAATCAAAGGCACATTGTTGACAAGCGCACTGCACTTGACTTTTAAAGGTCATTTATGCTTGAGCCGACTGCTGCATTTTACCGTGAATGCGATCCCCGCAAACATCATGGAAATTGCCTGCATTGTCGACAGTGCAGTACGCATTTCATTGAATCCCGACCAAAGTCAACTCTGGATTTCTTTGTCTCTCCTATCCCCAGTGATGTTCGAAGCTTGGCGTTAGTCTTTAACTGAAGTGTGTGTGTGTTTGCATTACACCCCGCAGGGAACGTTTGGCCGCGAGCCCCAGGCCAAGCCTGAGGATGACCGCTACCTGAGGGCAGCCATCCAGGAGTACGACAATGTCGCCAAGCTGGGCCAGATCATGAGGGAGGGGCCTATTAAGGTGAGGAACACACACACACACACACACACACACACAGGTGTCCTCTCAAGTGGCAGAGTGCACACATTCCTGTTGAGGACTAATATTAAAACATTGTTTTTTAGGTTTTGTGCAGCTATCTAAAACATATTGGGATGGGTAAATGTGATTTTGATTGACTGTGACTTACCTTAACTGCTGTCCTATCAGGGCTCACTGCTCAATGGGGTTTTGGACAACTACCTGAGGCTCAAAAAGCTATTTGCAGCCAGACTGGTCACCAAGTCGACCAGCCAATGCGACCAATCGTCAGTCACAGAGGTGGAACGTGAGAAAAAGCAGGTCCAATCCTGCTGCTGTGTGCTGTCCTGTTCCCTGCCACTGGAGGGCGCGCTCTCACTACTGTTTCCTCTACTGGCGCTTCCCCATCTCACTGCCGCTCACTCTGTTTGCATGACTTCTGTAGGCCACTGCCAGCCCACTTTACCGCTCGATAGGATGTTGCAACTCACTGCTAGTGCTAACTACCTGCTGTTTTTCTCCTCAGAATTCCTTTGAGGCAAATTTCTGACTGCTGCACTCCTTTTCACAATATTGCATCTGAATGTCAATGTTATTTACTTTTGATGAGACAATTGGTGCTAACTACTTTTGTACATTTTTCTCCTATCCTCCATGCCTGTCCCTTCATTCCTCTCCCAGCTGATCCAGAGTGACCTGGATGATGACGAGGATGACCGCGTGGGCATGGGTGACAGCTGGGGCACGCTGCGCTTCAGACACAAGCTCCCCGTTGAGATGAGGGGGCCCGACGGCGTCCACAGCAGCACGGGCACACTCCTAACCTCTGACCTCAACAGCCTGCCAGAGGACGACCAGCGGGCACTGGCCGGCTCCACAGAGGCACTGAACGTCACCGATGGCGGGCTGTACGCTGAGCGCAACACCCGTACTGAGTCAGCCAAGTCCACACCGCTGCACCGTAGCAACAAGGATACTGACATGCTGAACGAGAGCCCGCTGGAGATCACAGAGTTATGACTAGCCGAGGCCTCGCTGGTCTGAGAAGAGCCACGACTGAGTGGAGTGTCCTGCTGCTGTCCCCCTGCCTTCTCCCCTATCCTCTCCTCAAAAACTGAGGGTCAGACACTGACCACTGTGACCAGGATACAGCCAGGGGAGATTGGGGAAAGCGGGTAGAGGGCCAGGGGTTGGAGGAGGTGGAGTGTGTGCAGTCTGGGAACTTCAAATGCCAGTGAAGATCTTCGTGAGCCATGGATGGCATGTGTGAGGGATCCCTTCAAAGATGGATTTGAATTTGGTTTAATGTCTGATGGTGGACCAAATGCAAAGGCTTAGGGGCTGCATCTCAGTGCTAGAGGCGTCACTACAGACACCCTGGTTCGAATCCAGGCTGTATCACAACGAGCCGTGATTGGGAGTCCCATAGGGCGGTGCACAATTGGCCCAGCGTCGTCCGGGTTTGCCCCTGTAAATGAGAATTTGTACTTAACTGACTTGCCTAGCTAATTAAAGGTAAAATAAAAAATAATAAATGTGTCAATCGAAGACCTGGAACATAGAATAGCAGACCAAATTGAAAGACTACTAAGATTAAACATGGTGAAAAAGAAGACACTATGGCCAGCTTGTCTGGGACATCTCTTGCAGGACACCATTTGGTCTCCTACAGTCATTCTAAGATCAAGATGGAGAGAGGCCAAGACTGTTTTTTATAAGGGGAGATCTGTCCAATAACAGCCTACTGTCAGACAGAAGTACAGTGTCCTTCTGGAGTTATGTCCTAGGTTGCACACACTCGCACACAACAAAAAAAAACACAGACCAGCGAACGGCCACCAAATGGACTGTCGAAAATAGTTAACATGACATAGAATTTATTTTTATTTTATTTACTGTAAAAGAGGTAAGGGATGAGCACTTATTGGGTGAGGAAGGGAAGAGGGGATAAGGACATTCTTTGAGTTGAAAGGACTTGAGGTCTGGATATGGTGACTGCAATGCACTTCTGTTCTGTCTCCCGATGAATGATTTGTCTTGGGTACCCTGAATTTGGAGACCTAACTGGACACCAACATAGGTCTCCATGATATTTGACTATTAAAGGACAAAGGACTACAGAAGGACTTGTTTAATGATGTCATCATTGAGGAGCACAGATGAAGAGGAGGCTTTGTCTGGATATTAGCACAAGAGACCACTTCAGTATGCAGCGGGTTAATAAATAAACCCACTCTGCTATAGTGGCCAAGTAGCCTGGTTAAACCAGACTGAACGCTGAACACTGTAACATCTGTTTTGCGTGCCAGGCTAGTGGCCCAGTAGAGCAGCTCCAGGACTGGATGAACGAATAATAAAAGAGAACACTCACTGTTACTTGAAGAGTACACTGACAGAGCCACAGCGAGCGCATCAATACAGTTCTTCGCTTCAACTTACATGGGCAATATGGTAATACAAATAATTGGGACTGAGGAAGAGTGGAACAATGCCTCAGTATGGAACTGGAAGCCTTATCTTCAGGCAAAATTAAATCCATAGCACTGAAGATCTGCGGTATAGCAAGATTGAGCCAATATATGCAGTGTTTACCGTGAATGCAGTTTCAGAGAACTATGTTTTTAAATATCACCCGCGCTATACCCCGGATCTTCAGCCCTATGGACTGAATCTAGCCCTTGGATTGCCAGAAGGGGTAAGGGTGGGAGTATATATATGGAAAAGAGGGCATGCTGCCCCACAAAAAAACTTGACATTGCCACCAGAGTGAGTTCATGGTCAAAATTAGCAGCATTTGCTTTATTTTATTGTAAAGCAAAAAAAAAAAAAAAAAGACCCCTAGAAAAATATTTTGGAAGAAAAAAATGCTCTTACCAAAATGAGTAGAGACAAAATGGATGTTTGAAATATGTGTACTACATTGTACTTTGGAGACATTTGTCGGTTTTCCTTTTGTATAGCAACCGTTTCCCGACCTGAATGTTAAGCATGATTTATTTTTATATTCCCATTTGTCATTGTCACCCAGCCCTGAGTTACGTGTTGAGAAATGTTGTTGTGGATGATCTGTGATAAAAAAATAAATATGCAACTGCCTCCGTCCCGGGGTCAGTGGGTTGATAGGAGTGTGTAGCCAATTCCTTTCACTATTGGGAGCACTGAGGAGCTGGTAACTAGTTATACTGTAAAACTACACACTATACTGATTGAGCAGTCACTGACTATCTTGATGAAGTTGACCTGACAGACCCCTGGCTACCCAGACTCCTTGCTCCGGGCCAAACACTACACCACACCCACAGACATTAGTTTCTCCTCCACAAGTCTGGATCTGAGTACCTCCTTGACCCTTCACAGAATGCGAACACACTCAGGGGCATCCGATTGGTCCAGAAACTGATAGATTGGACCAGAGCCAGAACACCAAAGTATGTAGCGAACGACAGAGCGATAGAATAACTTAGTATCTGGAAATACATGAAAGCTGACAATTTCAATACACAGCTCATGATATTGGATGACATTTTATAGGTGACATTTGTTAAACATTAGATAATCTCAGTAGTTCACCTAATAACATACAAAACTCAAGTTCTATAACTTTTACGATAAAGAGTAACGTATACGTTGGACATTAGTAGCTAAATGTTGCCATCTAGTGGTTCTGATGTATCATCAACCACTGTACTATTCATAAAAGGTACTAAAAATCACAGTACAACCTGTTCATTAATAGAAATGACCACGATGACTACATGTGCACCTGAACAAAACACCAGCAGGAAACCACTTCATCTTTAGTTTTTTTCAAACTACATAGAAAAAGCATTATTGATAGTTCTCTTGGTGGAGCATAGGTAGGCCACACACTGTAAATCAGAGTTCCGACTCATGTGGCCCGGGTGGTTGTGGTGGCAGTGGTGCTGGCTCCACTCATAGCCATCTTCTTCAGCGTTCTGTTCAACTGCACGGTGAATAACACACACAAGCAGAAATGTTTATTAAGTTAATCCAATAGCATGAAGGAGACCAACTTTTCTATTCTCTGATAGAGAAGGTTTATTAAGAAAATTAAAATAATACAGAAGCAAATGTCTGCAATGTAACAGAAATACTAGGACAAAAGGAGAACGAGGACTGTTGCTACATGGAAATACAGCACTAAAGTCATTTTGAAAATGTAGCATTTCTCACCTCCTCAAACTTGTGGATCTGTCTGATGAAGAAGTCTCCATAGCGGCGGGCCACCTTGGTGTCTGCGATGTGGATCATGTCCTGCAGGCACATACCAGACAGGGAATACAGGTTAGTTCAATACATTATTTCCAAAGAGTTAATTCAATAGTTAATTCATTAAACAGTCTCTAAAATGACACGAGCAGGCTTTGTCTCACACACAGTGCACACACCTTGTCGATGTAGAAGTCGACCTCAGAGGCGGACTGAAACTCTCCGTCCAAGGCAGAGATGCCACTGGTCCACACCAGGTTCTTCATCTTGTGTTTGAAGACCAGCAGCTGGATGCGGAATTCCTGCTCTGTCATGTCCAGGAAGCCTGCCAGCTTGGCCACAGGCATGGTGGTGTAGAGCTTCAGGAAACTGGACAGGAGAGAGATGGAGCAGGGAGAGTTTAGAGGGAGGGAACTAAGGAAGCATGTTAGAGAGCTGGGTCGTGTTCAGTAGGGAGAAACGTTTAGAAAACGCTGTGAAACAAGGAGGTGCTGAACTTGAATTCCCAATACAAATTCCCTTTGAGGACATTAAAGCTAATCTTATTTTATCTGTCCAATAAGACACACGTTTTAGATTTTCTACAGTGTACCCCACTGACGTCAACCCTAATCAACATCATGGCCCCTAACAGAGATATGAGAGATATGAGTGTAGCAGCACATCCGACTCTCACAAAGATAGCGCATTACCTGCGGATGGTGGAGAGCTGGGCCTGTTGCTGCACCTCCTCGGCGAACACCTTGAGCTGCTGCTGGAAGGGCTCCTTGTGGTAGTTGGGGTGCACGTTGTCGTAGTTGGGCACCACCGGGGACAGGAACTTGGGACAGGCGAAGCTGAAGAGCTCCTCAAACACCTGCAGGTCTCTGGGGGGGGGGGGGGGGGGGGGGGACGCACAGTCATGTCAGTCAGGTCTCAAACACCAACCATGGGCAAATTCAAACCCTAGACCCTTACAGGTGTAAGCAATGTTGTAATAGCTCTACCATGCCCTCTGATAAGCACGGTGGAAGATTCACCAAATTGCTTAGACCTGTGGTTCCCAACTTTTCTTTTAACCGTGGCACACCCATGGCTGTAAAAAGTTTCGCCGCACACCAGAGAGTTCCTCAAAGCACACCAGTGCACAACGGTTGGGAGCCACTGACTTAGACCAATCAAATCCTGTCAGATCTCCACGTAGTGTCTAGGGGCTGATTTGGGATTGGGCCTATAACTGTCTCTGTCCCGAGTGTCTCTCTCTCGCTCACCCCTTCTGCATGCGAAGCATCTTGTCTCCGTACTTCTCCCGGAGCTGGGTGTGGATGCTCTCGTCGATGCGCATGGGGTACATGGTCAGGGCGATGGCCAGCAGGCCGTGCATCTGCTCGTTCTGCTTGTTGATCTGGAGGAGCAGGAAGAACTCAACCGGTCACCAGGGTCGTGATCATTTAAAACCTCCATCGTGTGCCCTTAGGAACATGACCCAGCTCTAAGCGAGAGATGTCAATCACAAATCAGTCATCTAGCTATCATAGTTATTGCAGGTTAGGCCCACTGACCAATGTTCCCTCAAATTTTGGGGGGGGGGAACTAAGCCAATTTAAACTCTTGTGAGGGGAAACTTGAACTTTGTGAGCATTCTGTGCAACTTCCTGCATGCATTTACGTTGAACACTTCGGCTGCATGCACTTCAGGTTGCAGTTTTAGACAGTGGCCAAGTAAGCTACTGAGGCTATTTGAGCTCACTAGGCCTATCAGAGTGACGTACCAGTAAAAGCAATGGATCAAATGCATCCCATAAAATGTTCATATTAAAATAGATATTGATTTCTGTGCGTCTACAGCAGCCTATGGTGTTCAATGTAGGCCTTTTACAGGGTTGTTTCTGGATAAAAAAAGGGGCTTAGGTGGTGGGCATTGCAGGGGGCGCGGTCAGCCCATCGGCGTGCCTGAATTTCAGCAAACATTTTACAGACTCCCTATCTTGGCAGTGTAGAGACATTATTGCGTTCAAGTAAATTTCCTGCAATCCTATGCATTTTACAATGGCTAATTCTGTGAAATTTTGCTCAAACATAAAATCTATTCTGCTAAATGTATTGTTTTTGGAATGTTCAATTCCCCCCGACTAGAGTGCAAAGTTGTCATCAAGGAAAAGGGTGGCTATTTGAAGAATCTCAAATAAAAAACACAGATTTTTTACACTTGTTTGGTTACTACATGATTCCATGTGTTATTTAATAGTTTTGATGTCGTCACTATTATTCTACAATGTAGAAAATAGTAAAAATAAAGAAAAACCCTTAAATGACTAGGTGTGTCAACTTGACTGGTACTGTTTATCCATTCTATTTTCTATCTAGTTTTAGTCATTTTAAGTTTACAATGAAAACATAATACAAAATGTTGCACTGTTAGGGACCATTTAAAAATGGTGGGAAAAAATGTTTTATTCCATTGGACATTTTTTTTTAAATGTAGGGCTTGAACTTGACTGAAAGCTTAAGTCATTGAAAATGGACTGTTAACACCATGGGCCTAATAGGTGACTGGAAATTGCTTTGTATTGTGTATAACGCACAAAACACTATTATTATTATTATTATTCAGATAATCAGATTATATATATTGTTTTTTGGGGGGGGGGCTACCTATTCAAGCCTGTCTCAAAACAAAACACTGCACATTTCAGACAAAAAGAAAGGTCGTTACCTGACTTACTGGCTAAAGATGTACAGGTTGTGTGCTCTTGTTGGAAGCAATCATTGCAAAAAAATAAACGAAAAAACAACTTGGCTAATGTTTGTTAACTAACAAACAATATCAACAAATGTGCAGGGAGCATCCCTGCGCCGGCTGGCATATCTTCTGCGCTGCAGGCCTGAAGCATTGCCACCAGTGTTTCCCTAGAATTTTTTCCAGCAGCGGTGGCCCTTCCTCTTGACCACAGACAATATAAAGCTAATATCCTGAAATTCTACACATTTTGCCATTGCTTATGCATTTTTTTTATGCCATCTGAGTAACTCGCTATGACAAAAACAATGGGGGCCCATGCCATGAAATTTCTTACATTTTACGTTCCCAGACTGTAGTTTTTATTTAGGTGATTGTTAGTTCTCAAAGATTATCTTATTAAAAATATATTACGCTATCATCTTTTCGACATACTTTATATCTCATTTGGTTGTTTAAGTTTCCACTGAAAACATTTTACCATTCCAATTTATTTTTGTATTTTTAATAATTACATCGTTTTTTGGTATTCGACGGTCACGATTTTACAGCAGCGTTGCGCCGCTACTAAATGCATATAGGGGAAACACTGGCCACTGACCATCTCATATTTGTAGGTGGACCTCTGGAACATGTTCCTGGTCCTCTGGATGTAGAGGAGGATGTTGGCGAACACGCGGATGGCGTCCTGGTACCTCCTCATCATTAGGTAGGCAAAGCCCACGTAGTAGTAGGTGGTGATCTGGCACTCGGGCACACGAGAGTACATACTCTGTAAGAGAGATGAAATATAAAGTAAAGGATGGTGACTGGGTTACAAATGAGAGGGAATATGGAATAAGTGTTAAATGGAGTACACAAAGATAAGAGGGGTCTCAACAGTAAAAAGGCACACTGCTTAATTTGTAGGTCTGTAAATATCAGCGGGCATTTGGGGATAGATACAAGTCTTCAGCAGTAGAGGTCGACCGATTAATTGACAGGGCAGATTGATTAGGGCCAATATCAAGTTTTCATAACAATCGGTAATCGACATTTTTGGACTGCGATTAAATTGCATTCCATGAGGAAACTGTGTGGCAGGCTGAGCACCTGTTACGCGAGTGCAGCAAGGAGCCATGGTAAGTTGCTAGCTAGTATTAAACATATCTTATAAAACACAATCAATCTTCACATAACCACTAGTTAACTACACATCAACCACATGGTTGATGATATTACTAGGTTAATTAGCTTGTCCTGTGTTGCATTTAATCAATCCGGTGCATGTTAATTTATCATCGAATCACAGCCTACTTCGCCAAATGGGGAATGATTTAACAAAAGCCCATTCGCGGAAAAAAAGCACAATCGTTGCACGAATGTACCTAACCATGAACATCAATGCCTTTCATAAAATCAATTCACAGAAGTAGATTTTTTTAACCTGCTGGAGGTCATTTTGCAGGGCTCTGGCAGTGCACCTCCTTGCACAAAGGCGGAGGTAGCGGTCCTGCTGCTGGGTTGTTGCCCTCCTACGGCCTCCTCCACGTCTCCTGATGTACTGGCCTGTCTCCTGGTAGCGCCTGCATGCTCTGGACACTACGCTGACAGACACAGCAAACCTTTTTGCCACAGTTCACATTGATGTGCCATCCTGGATGAACTGCACTACCTGAGCCACTTGTGTGGGTTGTAGACTCCGTCTCATGCTACCACTAGAGTGAGAGCACCGCCAGCATTCAAAAGTGACCAAAACATCAGCCAGGAAGCATAGGAACTGAGAAGTGGTCTGTGGTCACCACCTGCAGAATCACTCCTGTTTTGGGGGGGTGTCTTGCTAATTACCTATAATTTCCACCTGTTGTCTATTCCATTTGCACAACAGCATGTGAAATTTATTGTCAATCAGTGTTGCTTCCTAAGTGGACAGTTTGATTTCACAGAAGTGTGATTGACTTGGAGTTACATTGTGTTGTTTAAGTGTTCCCTTTATTTTTTTGAGCAGTGTATATATACACATACACACGTGTGTGTATATATATATACGTATATACGCACGTGTATCTGTATATATATATATACACATATACGTATATAGATATATATATACATATATAAACGTATATATGTGTGTGTGTATATATAGATATATATATATATATATATATATACACACACACACACACACATATATATATATACACAGATATATATATATATATATAAATTGTCCGATTAATCACTATCAGCTTTTTTTGGTCCTCCAATAATCGGCATCGGTGTTAAAAAATCTGAATCGGTCGACCTCCATTCAGCAGTACTGTATATGCACAGAGAGTCCTACTACAGTGGCAAGTGTACCTTCTTGTTGAGCTCGATGTTCTCCAGGACTTTGATGGCCTGGTAGTAGTCCCCCAACAGAGAGTGCAGCCGCAGCAGCCCCACCAGGCTGAAGTATCCCAACATCTTATACAGGGAGTGACGGCCATACTCCCCAGCCACACTCTCTGGATCGCCTGCAACACAACACGCAACCTTTAAGAGCTGTCGCAAATGAACCATGCACTTCCTCAACCATTCAGTGTTGACCACTGACAAGAATCTGAAGGTAATCTGTGTTGTAAGATAATGCTCCGTCTGTATTAATGACAGTGTTGCAACGATTTAACAATATATTGATGCAAAATATATCGTTATAACATTATTTCACAACAAATGATATATCGTTATAACAATACGCAACATATGAATACGGATCCAATGCATCTACCGCTGTAGCTCCTTTCTTTACCTCCACTGGTATAGACCTCCAGCTGGCGGTTGATGTTGCTTTTGTCCACCAGCGAGTGGAGTACGTTCAGAACACTATGGACGTTCCAGATCTTGGGGTTGTTCCTAAGGAACTCAATCTCCTCCTCAGACTTCTTGGCTGTCTTGCAGCGATACTGGCTGAATGACTGGAACTGGTTAGGGGAACAAGAGGATACTCGTTTCTTATTCTAATGTAGTCCACGTGCCATAGCACCTTGAAGACCGAGGGGTATCAAATGAATGCCATTATAGTATGAAGAAGAAATTTGGTCCGAAAATCACATTTTGAAGCTGGAAAAACAAAAATGCACAAGCGGCACACCAACCTATGTTCATTTACCTGATAAATGAACTCATCAATAATGTCCCAGAGCCACTGGTTGGGCAGCTCCAGGGGGGCAGGTCCATCTGCATCTGTATACAACAAAATATATACCTGCTTAATGAGACGTTGAAAAAGTCCAAAAGGCAACATATATATGAAAATATATCAAGGCAACAGATCTTTAGTGCTCAGACTTACTTAGAATGTAGTTGAAGAGGTTGCAGTAATTATAGTAAGACTCAAATCTTTGGTCGAGAGTGGGTCCTCCCTGATGGTCAAAAAATACAAAATGGCATCATTTAAGTAAAAACTCCTCGAAGTACTGACATGATTATCGTCTGTGCATTATGACTCCATTGGCTTGAATCCATCCAGGACCGGTGATGTCAGACTTTCATTTGAAAGCCGACAGGGGTTAAACAATGGTTCGGTGGCAGGATGGATAGATACTCACGCTGACTTTGGCGTAGATGTGCCTGTAGTACAACTCCTTATACAGGATCAGGAACACAGCATCTGAATTATTAACAATACACGATTACCTGCTTTCTTCCCACTTCATTATAGAACACAAATTGAGAAGAGCAACAACAAGAACAGACGAGGCAAACTAGTTTGTGAACCACATGGTTGCCACTCTACAAGCAAAGGGCTCTAAAAAAAAGAAGAAGCAAAGAACCCCCTAAAAGGACACTAGATATCCTGTTTACAGTTTAAACTCCTACCATTAGGTCCACGTTTCTCTGCCCACCGTTGCAAAAACAACAAATAAAGTCAGTCATTCACTCCTGCTGCCACAGCTTTATTGAAACAGATATGTTACTAATGCACTCCACACAACGTAGCAATTTACACTATAATAACTTGTACTTCTCTCACTCCCCTCTAGCAACTATGTAAAAGTACACTGACACACTCACCGTTTCCGACGAGGGAAGCGATGGCCTCAGCCTCTGGCCAAGGAGACGTCTTGAAGAAGCGGTCCGTCAGTTTGTTCCAGCTGGGGAGAGGGGAGAATGTGTAAGATGAAAAACATGACACTCAAGTGTTTTAATGTTACGATATCACTACAGAAAAGTGTGTGAGAGAGTACCTGTTCTCGTAGACATCTTGGATTTCATAAATCTTCTGCTCGATGCTCTCGCTCGACACACGGTTGGCCTGCAGCTCGTACACCTTCTGGTCGATGAGGTCCGAGATGGTCTTGTGGAAGTACTGAAGGAAGTTTTTGATCACCTCGGGGATGACATGGTAGGTCTGCTGCTCGTACTGGCGCTCGTAGGCCAGGTCGGCTTTAGGGTCACCTGCAAGAAGATTGAGGATGGGTGAGGTACTGGCATTCTTGAGGATTAGTTTTGCACTGAAGTTGTAATGGTGGGATAGTGTGCAAAAAGTGTCTACCATAGAAATGTAATCATTGACGTGATTATATTTTTATGGTGTCTACTATTTGGTACAAATAGACTGTGACAAATATCTAGATGAAACTACACACTCACCAGTATGAAGATAATCGTCATTTGTGTAGGAATAAGGGTCATACTGTGGAGAGATGGAGAAGTATGTAAATGATGAACAACATGACGTATGGCCTTCCTCTTTACCTAGCAATCAGTCATCAACAGTCCAAATCCTAGTTGGTGAAGCCGGTGTCTATCTAAAATAGCTAGCTAGTTATGTAACGTTAATTCATAAACACTACTTCGCACATGAAAGGCAAAAAGTGAGTGAGTTTCCGAGTAAAACGTTATCAAATCAACTGCCTAGCTAGCTAACGTTACCTAGCTAGCGTTACGTCCCAATGTGTCGGACCCGCACTATGATCACCAGATAAACTGTTGAAAATAAAATAGGCAGTTAGCTAGCTACGTACTTCTTCGGTTTCTTCGGTTGGGTACGACATGATGTTAGGATATGTTCAAACTCAAAGAAAACAGCTGCTATATAGAAATGTGCGCTTCACAAAACCGCGCTGGAAAGGAACCGGAAATCGATTTGTAGCTCGAGCAAATAGTAGACAGTCACGCTTCGAACACACCAACAGTTCAACGCAAATAGTAGACAGTCACGCTTCGAACACACCAACAGTTCAACGCAAATAGTAGACAGTCACGCTTCGAACACACCAACAGTTCGACGCCAATAGTATTCTGCTGCTAATTCTGTCAAGCCATAAACGCATACAGTTTGACGCATACGTTCGATAAATCCAACGTATGCACCACACCGAACGCACTGCAACTGCCTCTGCAACGCAATGCTGCAAAGCAAACGGAGCGTCTCATTGGAAACGAATGTAATTCTGGTGTACCAAAATGCTAACGTTTCAAACACACCGACTGTGTCTTTGCATCACTGCTGCTAACATTTTGCGCAGCTAGGCAACTATACTGATGCAGGTACCTTTTGCAGATGCTTGCATGCGGTTGGACACATGGAGGAGAGAATCATTTTCGCAGTATCCTCAAAACCGTGTCTTTCTGACACAACTGCTGACAGCTATAGGGACATAAACACAAAAAAATGCTGCTTGGAGACAAGTGTCCACGATAGTAGGATTGCCAGGTCAGTTTAGTAGTGAGCTTGTGCTAGATGTGGCTAGTTAGCGTTAGCTAGCTAGCTAACCTAGCTTGCTAACCTAGCCAATGAGGTGTGTGTGTAAAAGAAATAGTCAAATAAATCATGCTAGTTACTACCCCTGATAACTTTACCAAATAATCATGTTTGAAAGAGTGTGAGTGTATGCTAGATAAATAGTAATATAAATGGTAGATACTACTGTACCCCGGATAATTTGGTTAGATAACCGTGTGTGTGTGTGTCTATGTGTACAGTAGGTGACATGTCCATGATAGCTATCTAATAACTCTAGTTAGGCTAGGTAATGGTTTGGCTTATCATGTTCATGTCTATGTAGAAGAAGACTGTAGGAGGAAGTGGAGAGGACTCAGGGACAGGTATCATAGAGAGAGAAGGGCAGAGAAAGAGAAGAAGAGGTCTGGGTCAGCAGCTTCAGGCCAGCAGCCTTGGCGCTTCTGCCACATTCTTTCTTTTCTGGATCCATTTATTGTACCTAGGGCAATGAGTGGAAATTTTACAGCCAGACCCTCTACTACGTCAACCACAAGTGTTGTCCCCACCGGTTCATCAAGACCCTCTACAACGTCTACATCATCCACGAGTATGACCACCACCGGTGCAGCCATGGAAGATTATGAAATGGAGGAAGCACCTCAGGATCTAGGACCACCTGAGATTATTATGAACCTCACGGAAGTGACCACTGAGGACCTCGTTGAACAGCATGTGGCCCGTGGAGAGAAACGAAGAGGAACAACGTCACACCAGGCGTCATCGGAGGTACCAGCCCCCAGATCCACTCAACTCATTTCAGCAGAGGCTCCTCCAAGCCGTCGAGAGGGATGCAGCCCAACCTGATGCTCACAGGAAGGAGGATGAAGAGACCCTCTTTGCCATGAGACTGGTGCCAACACTGAAGAGGCTGCCTCAGCAAAGAAAAGCAGCAGTCAAGGTTAACATGTATCAGCTGCTTTTCAATGACAAGTTCAAGGGTACACTACATCACAGGTAGTGTCATTAAGTGTTGTGACAGTAAAGTAAAGTAGGTCATTTTTACAGTATACTCATGTAGGTTAATTGGTATTTCAGATCAAAGTATAAATATGAGGAACATGTATAGCTGTTGTTTCTGGGTTAGAAAATATCCTAAAACAACGGTTTGCTGTCTAAATATTTGCCTGTCACATTCATCTTCTGATCTGAAATACACATTCCATGAGTAAACAGCAAGTATTACCAACTTTACCACACTGTTCTAATATTTATGCCACTAACGACACTATACATGCAGTATTTAGTTAACATAAATCTCACCTTTTCATGGTGTTATATTATGTAATGTTTGTATGTGTTGTTTTTCTCTTCCCTTCCATAGATGGAGTCAATTTAGCTGACCAGCTCACAGGAAGGACAGGAAGAGGAGTTGTCTGGTTGCTGTTTTGACCTCTCTCATTGTACCTTTCCTTTCACACACACGTCAGTTCCCTTTAAATTCAGTCAATTCATAAAGTCATTTGTTTATAAAGTCTTAGGATAGCATTCATTATTAGTGTTACATAGATTTATGAATTGACAGAATTGAAACTCACACACCGGAGAATTCACAGATGCTCTTGTTGGTCTCTTACGAGACTAAAGGTGAATATATTTCTTTCATTTAAAACCACTTGAAAACCAGAGTGTTGAAACTGTTTGTGAAGTTATGTTCCATCGACTGGTCCATGACATCCAAGGGCCATTTGTTTGTTTAGCTGTGTTATGGTTACACATTATTTTATTTTTTCCAGAGACAGAGACACATACACCTCTTCTCCACTCCTCTCTGTCCCTCAGATCTCCAGTGCCCTGCCCTCTCTCTCTATGGCCATGTCTGAAGTTCCCCTACTACGTCTAGGCTTTATGAGTTGTCCCTGTATCGGTCTGCAGTGGTGCCAAAAATACATGCTCTTGTTGTTCCCTTACAGATTACAGGCCACACATTCATTTTATTTATTTTTTACACGCACATACACACCTCTTTTAATAGTTATATATTTTTTTTAAACATTTTTACAACACACATACCTGTCATGTTCTTTCCTGTACTTGAATACTAATTAAATAATGTTTTCATAGTCAGTTGTTTCAGTTGTCTATTAATATCTAATTTAGACTTAATCTGCTTATTTCTTGATGAAAGTAAAAACATTCTCTTCCTAATTTGTTTTTTTACCACCTGTTTTTTGTCAGGCCAGTGAACATGGTTACCCTTTCCCTTTGTTATCATACTTAACTGTATGTCGTATAACCTTAATAAGTGCTCCTGCTCACCTGATGTACCATGCCAGGTGTGTATAATACTGACGTTAATGGGAGAGGGAAGGGGTTTTAAGGTGTGGTCTTTACTCCCAAATTTCACTTCAATATAACTTCCAAATGAAGAGAGACAATGATACATAAAGTAATCTGGGGGGGAAATGCAACTTTATGGACAACGGTGGATGGCTCTTAAAATAACCTTTGTGTTACGGGGCTCTTAAAAGAGCAGTTTCACTCCACGGCATACTGCCATGGGACTTCACCTGCTGGCGATGAGAAGTAGGTGGTCAGCTTCTCCCTCACCTGGAGTGCCTGTCTGGGGGCGTTGTTGGCACCTGCCCTGGTGACATCAGGTAGGTGACCATTTGGCGTGCCCATCTCCATCCGGAGCGGCTCCTGGAATGACCTCCGCGGGTAGTTATAGAGAACACATGTGGCCTTCACGCAGGCATCGACATTTGAGGGGCTGAGACCAAGCACTCTCCAATACATTCTCCACCGGGCTGCCAGAATCCCAAAGGTGCATTCAACAACTAACCTTGCCCTGGATTATCGTTTGTTAAAGATCCTTACAGGCTTTGGCAATTGCAGCTGGCGTCCAGCGTAGGGCCTCATGAGGTTCAAAGTCATTATTCAGACCATGTTTTTAGACAGGATATCCTGTCTCCCTTTGTAGTAGTAGGATCTCGATGTTAACTCCTCTCCTTGGTAGAACTACATCCTCAATGCCTGTGTATTTGAGAGAGGAGATGGGATGGTTAGCTTCAACAAAGTGAGCTGCTACTGGATAGTCAATGTTCTTTACACCTGATTGAGCTGCGGTGTTCAGCTATGCGTTGTTTTAATTGTCTTTTCGTTTGTCCTACATAGGCTTTTCCACATGAACAGGTGATGAGATAGATTACTCCATTGGTCTTGCATGAGATGATACCTATAACAGGGATTTTTCTACCTGTATGTGGGTGTCTGAAGAAGGATGTTTTTATAGTGCTATTGCACTGTGCGCATGAGCCACGTTTGTAGTTCCCATTTGGAATGGGTGTCAAGAGTGTCTGAGGGGGCTCAGGGGGCAGGTCAGATCTCACCAAGATATCTCCAATATTGTGACCACGCTTATAGACGACCAGTGGGGGTTCCTTGAAGAGGTGTGTGATTGTTTTGTCTGATTGCAGAATATGCCAGTGCTTTTTCAGGATTGATTTCATTTTCTCAGAAAAAAGGTATACAACCTTAACAAAACATATGTCTCTGCCCTCTTTTACAAGATGTGGCTGATTTAAACAGCTATAATATTTGTTTCAATTAAGAAATAACACTTTTTTTGGACGACATATTGTTTCTGAATGGCTGCTGGGTAATTTGATATGCATCAAAATCTTCGTTTGTAGGCATCGAATTGAGCGAATGCTGCGCAGGTTCACTGAGTTGCAAACCAAATGGATAGGTCTAGCTCATTGATTTGTAGATCTGACTCAGTTGCTACCTCAGATTATGAGCCTAGCAGGTGTCGTGAATGATTTAAGTAGTACCCACAGAAGGCCACAGGGAGGGGACAAGAGAGCTATAAACGCATACTGTTTTTTGCCTTAAAAACCCTAAACCAAACAATCAATCAAATGTATTTATAAAACCCTTTTTACATCAGCAGATGTCACAAAGTGCTATACAGAAACTCTTACCCTATGTATAATCAATTTTATCCTTAACCCCTAACCCCATAACCCTACGTGTTACCTATCTTAGCCTTATTTATTTTTATTTTTATTTCACCTTTATTTAGCCATGTAGGCTAGTTGAGAAGTTCTCATTTACAACTGTGACCTGGCCAAGATAAAGCACAGCAGTTTGACACATACAACAACACAGAGTTACACATGGAATAAACAAAACATAGTCAATAATACAATAGAAAAGAAAATCTATATACAGTGTGTGCAAACCTTAACCCTAACCATAATTCTAGGGTAGTGTGGCGTAGAACACTTTTAGAAACTATTTTAGTAATAATATTATGTTAGTAAATACAATTATAGTACTAAATAGCATTTTGATTATTTTGTTAATAAAACCTGTCTAAGCATTTTGCTGTTTTTATTTTGTTATTAGTGTTTTGAACTGTGACCTAGTAACCTCTTTGTGAAAGTCCATAAATTGGGATAGGTGGGGCAGGTTTGAGACTGATCTAAGGAATTAACAAGAAAAATACGCTTTATTCTCAGCTGCCTCACCAATGTCTGTAATGAATTAATAACTTTTAATTACTAAATGTTTCCAATAGATGGCAGCATAAAACCACGAAGTACTGATACTCCTTATAGCCTCATTATTACCTCAACTACCTGGTACCCCTGCACATTGACTCAGTACTGGTACTCCTTATAGTCTCATTATTACCTCAACTACCTGGTAGCCCTACACATTGACTCAGTACTGGTACTCCTTATAGCCTCATTATTACCACAACTACCTGGTACCCTGCACATTGACTCAGTACTGGTACACCTTATAGTCTCATTATTGTTATTTTGTGTTACTATTTCCTTTTTTTAATTTACAAGGTATAAGGGCAACGTATCATGTCTGGTGAACAGGTCAGAGTTCCATATCCTCAGTCAGACCAGTAGAAACTGGATCAGTAGCACTACAGGGTATCACGTCTGGTGAACAGGTCAGAGTTCATATCCTCAGGCAGACCAGTAGAAACTGGATCAGCAGCACTACACGGTATCACGTCTGGTGAACAGGTCAGAGTTCCATATCCTCAGGCAGACCAGTAGAAACTGGATCAGCAGCACTACAAGGTATCACGTCTGGTGGAGCATGTATCAATTCTGATAGGACGGAAAGACAGGGAACGCTGCTCTCAGATCAGTTTTCTCCATTCAAATCTTTCCTCAACATAATAATTATTTCGCAATACTGATGACGGATCAGCATCGAGATAAATATTATCACCTATGGCTACAAATATTGAGGCGGCTTATTCTAATGCCTAACCAATAAAAATGCACTAAATCACAGATTTGGCACATAATTGTGATCGTGTTAGGCTACACATCATGAAATATATGGAGATAAATTATTGGCCATCACAAAGAGACGGATAAACCATGTGATTCTAAGTTTAGCAGAGATCTTCTGTGTATAAAGTCACGCGGAAGGGCAAGAAAGCAACTAATGACACACTCAGCTGTTCTAGTGGTCTGAGGCAGGTGTTAGATTACGAGCGTTTTCAACGTTAGTAACGATGTTTTTATGAAACAGCTCAGAGATTTAACAATGATAATACGAAGATTCTAATGATGAACTGAGCCTTGAAATGCTTTTGGGAAACCAGACCCTGAAAACATCTGCTAAATGACTAAAATGCCAAATGTAAATGTTATACATACAGATCTCATATTACTGAATTGAATTATTATTTTAAAATATGTAAATATTGATGTCACAAGTGTATAATTTGTACAGTTCTTTATTAAAATGTATTTATTTGTAACATTTGACTGTGTAAAACCTAGAAGTACTACATATTTCTCTGAGATTGAGGCAGACATATAGCATTTAGCAAAAAAACATTTGTCTCTCTGAAATGAAGTGATAGATTATAAACAATTATAAACAAAGACATGTCTGAACAACCCCCATGCCATGATTAGATCGTGAAAAAACACAACAATTTATTTGAGAATTTCTTTAAACAATAAAAGCTAATTGACGAACATTTCTGAAAATGGATATATAGCGTTTTGGAATGAAACTCTTGTTTCCCCATCTGAGATGTAATGTTTGTCTCTGTTGTGTTGAAGCCCAATCAAGCAGGAGAGACCAGCTTCCCCTGTACCCAGTTGTGTGTCCATGAAGAGTGACCGGTCTATGGGTAAACCTATACAGTTTAGAGAGGGAGACTTTTCTCCTCATGGGTCATGGTCAGTGAGTTAAACAACACTGTCTCCAGTCATTTCTCCTCTCCCATTTTCCCTTTTAATTAGATTGTTTTCATAATCCATAGGCTAATCCTTTTGTCCATTTTCACAGTCCTAAAACAATATTAAACAAACACAACATTCCCTCCGTGTGTGTGTGTGTGTGTGTGTGTGTGTGTGTGTGTGTGTGTGTGTGTGTGTGTGTGTGTGTGTGTGTGTGTGTGTGTGTGTGTGTGTGTGTGTGTGTGTGTGTGTGTGTGTGTGTGTGTGTGTGTGTGTGTGTGTGTGTGTGTGTGTGCGTGTGTGCGGCTACCTGTCGCCCCAAAATAAGATGTAGGCTTATCACAAGCAAATTTTTTGGACCAGTTTTCAGGCATTGTGGGCGGGTTTTGAGGAGTCGTTGGGCAAGATGTAATCTCATGTTTTGTCCACAGAAACCAACAGGAGAGATCAGAGTCAGAGATGCTCAGTGGTCCGTCTTCCCAGAGTCATCAAACAGACCTGGCCTCCATATTCAATGTATGTGGTCCTGTTATGTACATTTGTTTTTGTTTACCTCAAGTAAAGTTGATTTGTCAATCATTCATTAATGTGTTGATGAGAAAGCATTTCTTTTCTTGCTTAACATATTTACTTGATTTATTTCAGTTGCTTGAAGAGAACATTTTGACATTTGTGAAGAACGAGCTGAAGATGTTCAAGAGGATTCTTAGTCCAGAACTCCCAGAAGGCTTTGAGAGTCAGAAGCAGGATAAGGAAGTGGTGGACACTGAAGATGAGAAGCAGGAGAGCAGTGCCAGAGAGGGGGCTCTGGAGATCACACTGCACGTCCTGAGGAAAATGAACCAGAATGACCTTGCTGACACACTGGAGAAAAGTAAGATCTGTCTGCCTCATGTTGAATGCTGTTTTATAACATTTAAAAGCTGTAGCTAAATTACAGCTAAAGTAGCTGTGTAACTCAATGACATTGTAGCAGATTTAACACAACACCTCATCAAGTAGCAGCAGAGATGTGTTGTGTTGATTAACTTAGAGAGAGAGAGAGAGAGAGAGAGAGAGAGAGAGAGAGAGAGAGAGAGAGAGAGAGAGAGAAAGAGAGAGAGAGAGAGGTCACACTAGTCTGTAATGCATTATGACAACATTTACACATTGTACAGTCAGTTAAGAGAATAAATTATATTTTAAAACTATGTAACAGTCCTACAATACTGTAGGCATTAAAACAGACGTAATATTAATATCCTCTATGTTATTTCTAGATTCAGATGAGCTTGCTGTGATTTACCAACGTGAACTCAAATCTAATCTAAAGAAGAAGTTTCAATGTGTATTTGAGGGGATCGCTAAACAAGGAAACCCAACACCTCTCAATAAGATCTACACAGAGCTCTACATCACAGAGGGTGGGACAGGAGAGGTCAATAATGAACATGAGCTGAGACAGATTGAGACAACAACCAGGAAACGAGCAAGACCAGAGACTGCAATCAAATGTAACGACATCTTCACACCTTTAACTGAACAAGACAAACTTATCAGAACTGTGCTGACAAAGGGAGTCGCTGGCATTGGAAAAACAGTCTCTGTGCAGAAGTTCATTCTGGACTGGGCTGAAGAAAAAGCAAATCAGGATGTCCAATTTGTATTTTCATTCCCTTTCTGAGAGCTGAATTTAATGAAAGGGGATGAACACACTTTCATTGAACTTCTTAATTACTTCTCAATGGAAACCAAACTGTCAAGAATCTCCAACTTCGACAAGTACAAAGTTCTGTTCATCTTTGATGGTCTGGATGAGTGCCGACTGCCCCTAGTCTTCCAGAAGAACAAGATCTGTTGTGACGTCACAGAGTTAACTTCAGTGGATGTTCTGCTGACAAATCTCATCAAGGGAAATCTGTTTCCCTCTGCTCTCCTCTGGATAACTACCCGACCTGCAGCAGCCAATAAGATCCCTTCAGGGTGTGTTGACCAGGTGACAGAGGTACGAGGGTTCAATGACCCACAGAAGGAGGAGTACTTCAGGAAGAGATTCAGTGATGAGGATCTGGCCAGCAGAATCATCTCACACATAAAGACATCAAGGAGCCTCCACATCATGTGCCACATTCCAGTCTTCTGTTGGATTTCTGCAATAGTCCTTGAACACATGCTGAAACATAAGAGAGAAGAGATGCCCAAGACTCTGACTGAGATGTACACATACCTTGTGGTGTTTCATACCAAACAGAAGAATGAAAAGTATCTTGGGAAAGAAAAGACAGGTCCACACTGGAATAAAGAGAGCATTCTGTCACTGGGAAAATTGGCTTTTCAACAGCTTGTGAATGGCAATCTGATTTTCTATAAAGAAGACCTGAAAGAGGCTGGCATTGATGTCAAAGAAGCCTCAGTGTACTCAGGATTGTGCACACAGCTCTTTAAATAGGAATGTGGGCTGTACCAGTACAAGGTGTACTGATTTGTTCATCTGAGCATTCAGGAGTTTCTGGCTGCGGTATATGTGTTCCTCTCATTCATTAACAACAATGATAATCTAATGGACAAACTGAAAACAAAAGACAAATCTGAAGTTACTTTCTACAAGAGTGCTGTGGATAAAGCCTTACAAAGTGAGACGGGAAACCTGGACCTGTTCCTCAGCTTCCTTCTGGGCCTCTCAATGGAGTCCAATCAGAAGCACTTACGAGGTCTACTGACAAAGACAAGAAGCAGCTCAAAGAGCCATGAAGAAACAGTCAAGTACTTCAAGGAGAAAATCAGGGAGAATCCCTCTCCAGAGAGGTCCATCAATCTGTTCCACTGTCTGAATGAACTGAATGACCATTCTCTAGTGGAGGAGATCCAAAGCTTCCTGAGCTCAGGAAGTCTCTCAGAAGCCAAATTGTCATCTGCACAGTGGTCAGCTCTGGTCATTGATGTTCACATTAGTATAACATTATGACCATACAATTCCAGGAGACTATGTAGGAGACAGAAGTTGAATCTGTATGCCGTTTGAGAGAAAATCCACATGCACCTGCCATTGTCCTTCTACACTACTGGTGTTAAATGAACAATGTGTTTGTGAAGTCATGATGATCTCTTTGTCAGGCTGTCCGGCTGTGGAGTCACAGAGGAAGGCTGTGCTTCTCTGGTCTCAGCTCTGAGGTCAATCCCCTCACACCTGAGAGAGCTGGACCTGAGTAACAATGACCTGAAGGATTCAGGAGTGAAGCTGCTCTCTCCTGGACTGGGGAATCCCCACTGTAAACTGGAGACTCTGAGGTCAGTATTCCTGTAGTTGGTTAACAAGTGATAACTGTTCACCAGATCCACATGTGTTTACCAGGCACACATAGTCCACACCATATGTGTTTGGACAGTGAAGTTTACAGTTTTAAATTTGGTGCTATGCTCCACCATTTTGGATTGAGATAGAATGTCTCATATTAGGCAACAGTACAGAATGTCACCTTTTATTTAAAGGTATTCATACATATATATTTTACCGTTTAGTCTTAATTATTTGGACAAATTAATTTTGTCAAAAATGTTCTGTTTAATCCAATATTCTTTGCTTGCAGTGATGACATCAAGCTTGCGATTCATTTGTTGAATTCATTTGCAGTTTGTCTTGGTTGTGTTTTGGATGATGTTTTTCCTAGTAGAAACTGAATGGTGAATAATGTTCTGTCATTTTAGAGTATCTTCACTTGTATTGTCAGTAAGAATAGAAGATGTTTCTGAACACTTCTACATTCATTTGGATGCTACCATGATTATGAATAATTATGAAAGAATCTTGAATGATGATGAATGAGAAAGTTACAGAGGCACAAGGATCATACCCCCTCTGTTATTGGTAATGGTGAGAGGTTAGCATGCTTTGTTGTAGCCTCTGTTATTGGTAATGGTGAGAGGTTAGTATGTTTTGTTGTAGTCTCTGTTATTGGTAATGGTGAGAGGTTAGAATGTTTTGTTGTAGTCTCTGTTATTGGTAATGGTGAGAGGTTAGCATGTTTTGTTGTAGCCTCTGTTATTGGTAATGGTGAGAGGTTAGCATGTTTTGTTGTAGCCTCTGTTATTGGTAATGGTGAGAGGTTAGCATGTTTTGTTGTAGCCTCTGTTATTGGTAATGGTGAGAGGTTAGCATGTTTTGTTGTAGCCTCTGTTATTGGTAATGGTGAGAGGTTAGCATGTTTTGTTGTAGCCTCTGTTATTGGTAATGGTGACAGGTTAGCATGTTTTGTTGTAACCTCTATTATTGGTAATGGTGACAGGTTACTATGTTTTGTTGTAGCCTCTGTTATTGGTAATGGTGAGAGGTTAGCATGTTTTGTTGTAGTCTCTGTTATTGGTAATGGTGACAGGTTAGCATGTTTTGTTGTAGCCTCTGTGACTTTTTCACATCAAAGTTTTCATGATTGATTTATGATTTGAATTAGTTATGGCATCATCAGGATTAGTTTAGTCGTGTTTAGAAACATGTTATCTACTCACTTAGAAATAAAATGACTCCAGTCATCATCCACCATTGAGTTATTATTGGCCAAAACATAACCCAAAACACAACCAAAACAAACTGCAAATGCAACCAACGAGTTTACAACCAAATTCTCAACTTTTGACTACTTTAATACTCTAGAAGTACATTTGTCAGAATACTTATAACTTCTTCAAATGGAGGAACTGAATAGATCAAGTTCTGTTATTTCAAAATGGTGAAACAGATATGTGTTAAAATATCCTCAAATAAAAGGTGACATTATATACTGTCACCTCATATGAAACATTTGGTCTGAAATCAATAATGCTGGAGTAAAGAGCCACATTTAAAATGTTAACTTCACTATCAAATAGATATGGTGTGGACTGTATACTCAATACAATCAGAATCTGATACCTCACTGTCTGTCTTTTGACTGATACTGCTTTTTAATCGGGTCTGGTCGGTACTTAAATATTTGTTTTTCTCTCTAAAAGCAATACTTTGATAATTTGTCATAATATATATTTTTTATTTTTTATTTTTTCATTTCACCTTTATTTAACCAGGTAGGCTAGTTGAGAACAAGTTCTCATTTGCAACTGCGACCTGGCCAAGATAAAGCATAGCAATTCGACACATACAACAACACAGAGTTACACATGGAATAAACAAAACATAGTCAATAATACGGTAGAACAAAAGAAAAAAAGTCAATATACAGTGAGTGCAAATGAGGTAAGATAAGGGAGTTAAGGCAATAAATAGGCCAATGTGGCGAAGTAATTACAATATAGCAATTAAACACTGGAATGGTAGATGTACAGAAGATGAATGTGCAAGTAGAGATACTGGGGTGCAAAGGAGAAGATAAATAAATAAATACAGTATGGGGATGAGGTAGGTAGATAGATGGGCTGTTTACAGATGGACTATGTGCAGGTGCAGTGATCTGTGAGCTGCTCTGACAGCTGGTGCTTTAAGTTAGTGAGGGAGATATGAGTCTCCAGCTTAAACTTCTTGTCAATAGGGGGGTGCTGTTTTCACTTTGGAAAAAATTGTGCCCAAATGAAACGGCCTCGTACTCTTTTCTAGATCATACAATATGCATATTATTATTACTATTGGATAGAAAACACTCAGAAGTTTCTAAAACTGTTTGAATTATGTCTGTGAGTAAAACAGAACTCATTTTGCAGCAAACTTCCATGCAGGAAGTGAAGAATCTGAAAACGAGGCTCTGTTTCAGGGCCTGCCTATTCAATTGCCTTATATTTATCGATATGCATGCACTTCATACGCCTTCAACTAGATGTCAACAGGCAGTGGAAGGTGGAATGGGGTGTCTAGCTTGATCTGAGGTCGAACAAGAGCTTTTGGAGTGGCAGGTCAGGAATTTCCTTTGTCTACCTAGGTGCATGAAGCACCTCGATATTGTCTTCTGATAAGCGTTCGGTTTACACGGCGAATATCTCCGGCTCTGATTTTATTTGATACATGTGATAATAACATCGTAGAGTAGGTTTTTTCAACCGAGTTTTATCAGATTATTCAACGTTTATTGGGACTTTTGGAGTTTTCCGTTCTTTGCGTCGAGAGAAAATGGGAACGTTATCAACATTGGCTAGCCTTGTGGCACGAATTCGACAGAAGAAAAGGATATTCTAAAACCAAACAACGATTTATTCTGGACCAAGGACTCCTTGTACAAGATTCTGATGGAAGCTCAGCAAAAGTAAGAACAATTTATGATGTTATTTCGTATTTCTGTGGAAAATGTTGATTCCTATTCTCCGCCGTTTTGGCGAGGGCTGTCTCGCAATAACTCAAGCTGTTTGTTATGGTAAAGTTATTTTTAAAAATCTAATACAGTGGTTGCATTAAGAACCAGTGTATCTTTCATTTGACATACAACAAGTATTTTTATGTAACGTTTATGATTAGTTCTTTGGTCAGATTAGGTGAGTGTCCAAAATAGCTCCGGACATTCTGGGGAAATGTTGCTACATATTCACAATGTATAACCACGGTTTGCAGCTCTAAATATGCACATTTTCGAACAAAACATAAGTGTATTGTATAACCTGATGTTATAAGACTGTCATCTGATGAAGTTGTTCAAGGTTAGTGATTAATTTTATATCTTTTGCTGGTTTTTGCGATAGCTACCTTTTGCAGTGAATAAATGCATTTGTGTGTTTGGCTATTGTGGTAAGCTAATATAATTCTATATTGTGTTTTCGCTGTAAAACACTTAAAAAATCGGAAATATTGGATGGATTCACAAGATGTTTATCTTTCATTTGCTGTACACCATGTATTTTTCATAAATGTTTTATGATGAGTATTTAGGTATTTCACGTTGCTCTCTGTAATTATTCTGGCTGCTTTGGTGATATTTTTTATGGTAGCTGCAATGTAAAACTATGATTTATACCTCAAATATGCACATTTTCGAACAAAACATACATTTATTGTATAACATGTTATAAGACTGTCATCTGATGAAGTTGTTTCTTGGTTAGTGACTAATTATATCTCTATTTGGTTGGTTTTGTGATAGCTACCTATGCGGTAGAAACATGGTGAAAATATGCGGTTGAGTCTTTGGCTATTGTGGTTAGCTAATAGAAATACATATTGTGTTTTCGCTGTAAAACATTTTATAAATCGGAAATGATGGCTGGATTCACAAGATGTTTATCTTTCATTTGCTGTATTGGACTTGTGATTTCATAAATTATATTATATGATATCCCTGTCCCGTTACGCTAGGCTATGCTAGTCAGCTTTTTTGATGAGGAGGATCCCGGATCCGGGAGGGTGACTCGTTAGAGGTTAAGAGATTTTTGCAGTTTGTTCCAGTCATTGGCGTCAGAGAACTGGAAGGAAAGACAACCAAAGGAGGAATTGGCTTTGGGGGTGACCAGTGAGATATACCTGCTGGAGCGCGTGCTACGCGTGGGTGCTGCTATGGTGACCAGTGAGCTGAGATAAGGCAGGGCTTTACCTAGCAGAGACTTGTAGATAACAGTGGGATTGGCGACGAGTATGAAGCAAGGGCCAACCAACGAGAGCATACAGGTCACAATGGTGGGTAGTGTATGGGGCTTTGGTGACAAAACGGATGGCACTGTGATAGACTGCATCCAGTTTGTTGAGTAGAGTGTTGGAGGCTATTTTATAGATGACATCACCGAAGTCAAGGATCGGTAGGATGGTCAGTTTTACGAGGGTATGTTTGGCAGCATGAGTGAAGGATGCTTTGTTGCAATATAGGAAGCCGATTCTAGATTTAATTTTGGATTGGAGAAGCTTAATGTGAGTCTGGAAGGAGAGTTTACAGTCTAACCAGACACCTAAGTCAGAGCCGTCCAGAGTAATGATGCTGGACGGCCGAGCAGGTGCGGGCAGTGATCGTTGAAAACCATGCATTTAGTTTTACTTGCGTTTAAGAGCAGTTGGAGGCCACAGAAGGAGAGTTGTATGGCATTGAAGCTTGTCTGGAGGTTAGTTAACACAGTGTCCAAAGAAGGGCCAGATGTATACAGAAAGGTGTCGTCTGCGTAGAGGTGGATCAGAGAATCACCAGCAGCAAGAGCGATATCATTGATGTATACAGAGGAGAGAGTCGACCCGAGAATTGAACCCTGTGGCACCCCCATAGAGACTGCCAGAGGTCCGGACAACAGGCCCTCCGATTTGACACACTGAACTCTATCAGAGAAGTAGTTGGTAAACCAGGCGAGGCAGTCATTTGAGAAACCAAGGCTATCGAGTCTGCCAATAAGAATGTGGTGTTTGACAGAGTCGAAAGCCTTGGCCAGGTCGATGAAAACGGCTGCACAGTAATGTCTCTTATCGATGGCGGTTATGATGTCGTTTAGGACCTTGAGCGTGGCTGAGGTGCACCCATGACCAGCTCTGAAACCAGATTGCATAGCGGAGAAGGTACGGTGGGATTCGAAATGGTTGGTAATCTGTTTGTTGACTTGGCTTTCGAAGACCTTAGAAAGACAGGGTAGGATAGATATAGGTCTGTAGCAGTTTGGGTCTAGAGTGTCACCCCCTTTGAAGAGGGGGATGACCGCGGCAGCTTTCCAATCTTTGGGAATCTCAGAAGATATGAAAGAGAGGTTGAACATGCTAGTAATAGGGGTTGCAACAATTTCGGCAGATAATTTTAGAAAGAGAGGGTCCAGATTGTCTAGCCCGGCTGATTTGTAGGGGTACAGATTATGCAGCTCTTTCAGAACATCAGCTATCTGGATTTGGGTGACGGAGAAATGGTGGGGGCTTTGGCGGGTTGCTGTGGAGGGTGCCGGGCAGTTGACCGGGGTAGGGGTAGCCAGGTGGAAAGCATGGCCAGCCGTAGAGAAATGCTTATTGAAATTCTCAATTATAGTGGATGTATCGGTGGTGACAGTGTTTCCTAACCTCAGAGCAGTGGGCAGCTGGGAGGAGGTGCTCTTCTTCTCCATGGACTTTACAGTGTCCCAGAACTTTTTGAGTTAGTACTACAGGATGCAAATTATTCGATGCTAATGCAGAACGCCACAGGATGTTTTTGTGCTGGTCAAGGGCAGACAGATCTGGAGTGAACCAAGGACTATATCTATTCCTAGTTCTAACATTTTTGAACGGGGCATGCTTAATTAAGATGTTCAGGAAGGCACTTTTAAAGAATAGCCAGGCATCATTTACTGACGGGATGAGGTCAATGTCATTCCAGGATACCCCGGCCAGGTCAATTAGAAAGGCCTGCTCGCAGAAGTGTTTTAGGGAGCGTTTGACAGTGATGAGGGGTGGTCGTTTGGTTGCAGACCCATTACGGATGCAGGCAATGAGGCAGTGATCGCTGAGATCTTGATTGAAAACAGCAGAGGTGTATTTGGAGGGTGAGTTAGTTAGGATGACATCTATGAGGGTGCCCATGTTTACGGATTTGGAGTTGTACCTGGTAGGTTAATTGATAATTTGAGTGAGATTGAGGGCATCAAGCTTAGATTGTAGGATTGCCGCGGTGTTAAGCATGTCCCAGTTTAGGTCACCTAGTATCACGAGCTCAGAAGATAGATGGGGGGCAATCAATTCACATATGGTGTCCAGGGCACAGCTGGGCACAGAGGGTGGTCTATAGCAAGCGGCAACAGTGAGAGACTTGTTTCTGGAAAGGTGCATTTTTAGAAGTAGAAGCTCGAATTGTTTGGGTACAGACTTGGATAGTAGGACAGAACTCTGCAGGCTATCTTTGCAGTAGATTGCAACACCGCCCACTTTGGCAGTTCTATCTTGGCGGAAAATGTTATAGTTAGCGAAGGAGATTTCAGGGTTTTTGGTGGTTTTCCTAAGCCAGGATTCAGACACGGCTAAGACATCCGGTTTGGCAGAGTATGCTTAAGCAGTGAGTAAAACAAATAATAATGAGATATCCATTTATAAATAGATATGGCAGGTTTCAAGACACTGATATATCTGGAAATTTTGAAACACATATACTGCCACTATTTTCACCACCAAAGAATAGCAGTGTGGTTTTAATATGACTTGACTCTTTGCAGGTTGTCACACTGTCTAGTCACAGAGGAAGGCTGTGCTTCTCTGGTCTCAGCTCTGAGGTCAAACCCCTCACACCTGAGAGAGCTGGACCTGAGCTACAATCACCCAGGAGACTCAGGAGTCAGACTGCTCTCTGCTGGACTGAAGGATCCACACTGCAGACTGGAGAAACTCAAGTATGTAGAGGGTTTATGTCAATGTTCATATCAGACATGTTGGACTTATCAGGCTAGTTAAGACAAACATTCTTACCACCACTTGGACAACGGTATATGTTGACTGTGTTTGTGCGTTAGTGTGTGTGTGTGGTGTGTTTGTGTGTGTCCAGTGTGTGTGTGTCCAGTGTGTGTGTGTCCAGTGTGTGTGTGTGTGTGTGTGTGTGTGTGTGTGTGTGTGTGTGTGTGTGTGTGTGTGTGTGTGTGTGTGTGTGTTTGTGTGTGTATGTGTGTGTGTGTGTTCCTGTGTATCACTCAATTACTGTCTGTTCTTCTGCTTACCGTTACAGTGTGGAACATGGTGGAGAGCACACAATGAAACCTGGGCTTAGAAAATGTGAGTGTTGACTGCTGTGAAGAATATGACTAAGAATAAGTCTTAATTCAAGTTAAGTCAAAGTCAAAGACCACCATCATTACTTACTTGGTCATATTCAATATCAGCTGTAGTTCTACAGAAGCAGAAATCAGGGACACCAAAGTTTACACAGAGTTGCAGTGACAATGTGTGTGTGTGTGTGTGTGTGTGTGTGTGTGTGTGTGTGTGTGTGTGTGTGTGTGTGTGTGTGTGTGTGTGTGTGTGTGTGTGTGTGTGTGTGTGTGTGTGTGTGTGTGTGTGTGTGTGTGTGTGTGTGTGTGTGTGTGTATGTGTGGCGTGTTCGTGTTACATAAGAAATGTGTGTGTGTGTGTGTAATTAATGGGAATAAGTGTGTTTTATATTACCATAAGGTTTAACATATGATCATTCAACAAGTCTCAAGTTACCTTAACTTCTCCTTTTGATACCTAGAAACATCTACATTAAATGAATTAGTGAAAAGTGAGTTAAGATGATATCTAATATTGTGTCTGGTTTCATCCATCAGATGTCTGTGATCTCCCACTGGACCTAAACACAGTAAACAGACTCCTCTCTCTGTCTGAGGAGAACAGAAAGGTGACATGGAGGAGAGAGGAGCAACCGTATCCTGATCACCCAGAGAGATTTGAGAACTATGAACAGGTGCTGTGTAGAGAGGGTCTGACTGGGCGCTGTTACTGGGAGGTAGAGTGGAGTGGGAGAAGGGTTGATATAGGAGTGACATATAAAGGAATCAGTAGGAAAGGAAGGGCTAATGACTGTTGTCTTGGATACAATGACACGTCCTGGACTCTTTTCTGCTATGACAACAGTTACATTGCCTGTCACAATAATAATCCCATTACCATAGACATCCGCCCCTCCAGCTCCCACAGAGTAGGAGTGTATCTGGACTGGCCAGCCGGCACTCTGTCCTTCTACGTAGTCTCCTCTGACACACTGACCCACCTGTACACATTCACCTCCACATTCACTGAGCCCCTCTATCCAGGGTTTATGCTTTGGTATGATGGCGAGTCAGTGTCCCTGTGTCAAGCACTACGTGATGTTTCACTCTAATTATGGTCATGTTCAGTAAGACACACTGGAGCAGCAATGTAGAATATCTCTCTAGTGTGTAAACCCCTCAATCCATGGTGTTTGGTATGAATATCTCTCTAGTGTGTAAACCCCTCTATCCAGGGTGTTTGGTATGAATACCTCTCTAGTGTGTAAACCCCTCTATCCAGGGTGTTTGGTATGAATATCTCTCTAGTGTGTAAACCCCTCTATCCAGGGTGTTTGGTATGAATATCTCTCTAGTGTGTAAACCCCTCTATCCAGGGTGTTTGGTATGGATATCTCTCTAGTGTGTAAACCCCTCTATCCAGGGTGTTTGGTATGAATATCTCTCTAGTGTGTAAACCCCTCTATCCAGGGTGTTTGGTATGAATATCTCTCTAGTGTGGAAACCCCTCTATCCAGGGTGTTTGGTATGAATATCTCTCTAGTGTGGAAACCCCTCTATCCAGGGTGTTTGGTATGAATATCTCTCTAGTGTGGAAACCCCTCTATCCAGGGTGTTTGGTATGAATATCTCTCTAGTGTGGAAACCCCTCTATCCAGGGTGTTTGGTATAAAACATGTGTATTAGCATTATTTCCAGGTAATATAAAGGATAGGTGTGTATGTAATATAAATATGTGTACAATCCTGTTACTCTGGTTGTGTAAGTTGCTGTTTTCACATAACTCTGTACCTAATTCACCACGGCTGTGCACATCTCGTGTTCTTACCCTCTGTTCTCTGAAACTTGTCTGTTCTGAACAAAGTCTCTCCTCATCCTCTATTCTAAGAACCAACAGTTCTTGGTACTCGTAGGAGAACACAGAGGACTCTGAATATTTGGCCACCTCATCCACATGTTCAACACATTGAGTCAGTTGTGGTGGAACCAGCCATGACTAAGCGTTTATAGGTCTACTATATAAGATCTCTGTTGGTTTCTGTATGTCAGAGCTCTTGGCCCAACACTCAAGAGTGTGGGGTTGACCAGCCTCATTATTGCAGGACTGAATCACTTACGGGTGCAGTGGCGACCCGTCATTCAAGGCAGGTGGGGCTGTTTTGAGTCCTAAATCTTTAGCAAAATAAATCAAATCCCACCCAAGAATTGGGGGCTTGCCTGTTTTGCATGTTATTTTGGCATTAATACGTGACACATATAAGTTTGCAAACAATGTAAAAAAAAAATATATATATATATCATTGAATTAATAAAGCTGCATACAAACATGGTTTCTTTTTTGTTTTCTTGAGTAAGGCAACTCCAAAATGTAGGTGTTTCAGCCGAGCTCAGTGCTTTTTAGTGGTGGTGGGGCAACCCAGCAGAAAAAAGTGTTGCGCCGTGATTGACCAAGTGTTCTGTCACTCATGGGGAAACTACGTCACCTCCAAGTCTAAGGGGAGACCTGGAGAATTTGAGCACCTTTGGGTGCTCTCATAGAGATACATTAAAAGTGCCCATCCAAGAAGGCTCAATGTCATTGGCCACAGATAAAATGACGTCAAATCACGTTATATCTACAGTAGCTTTGATTGGACTGATCATGTCAACATCATACCTTCAAAATCTTAGCTAGCAAGCTTGCAGTCATCATCATGAATCAAGTTGACAATCTACTGGCAAATCACATGAAGATAACTAATGAAGAGAAATAATAGGTTAAACATATCAGTGCTCATCGGCCATTGGACATAAACATTACACAACATATTGGAAATCGTAAATGCGACAATGAGTGGTTTCGAAGGATTTAGTGATACTGGCTAACTACACGCATTGCAAAGCATCACTAGCCTGCTATTCAGTGGAGTGGCTGTGTAGTCCCACATCTGGGATTAAGGGTCTCTTTTCCTAGTTTAAAATGATTAACATTCAACATTGGCCATGCTATCAATAAAGCATGATTTGTGCCGCACTCAAAACAACTGTTAACTTCTTAGCGCTAGGGGTCAGATTTTTATTTTATTTTAAATAACGTGCCCAACATAAACGGACATTTTCTCTGGCCCAGATCGTAGAATATGCATATAATTTACAGATTAGGATAGAAAACCGTCCAAAGTTTCCAAAACTGTCAAAATATTGTCTGTGAGTATAACAATATTTATTCTGCAAGTGAAAACCTGAGAAAATGTAACCCGGAGGTGATATTTAAAAAAAGAAATCTGTGTTCCCTGGCCCGTCTGTAACGGTCCTGACCTGTTTTATGTTGTTTTTGTATGTGTTTAGGTCAGGGCATGTGTTTTGGGTGGGCAGTCTATGTTATCTGTTTCTATGTTGGTTTTGGTTGCCTGGTATGGCTCTTAATTAGAGGCAGGTGTTTTGCGTTCTCCTCTAATTAAGAGTCATATTTAGGTAGGGTGTTCTCACTGTTTGTTTGTGGGTGATTGTCTCCTGTGTCTGTGTCGATGTTTACACCATACGGGATTGTTTCGGTTTGTTCGTGCGTTTTTTGTAGTAAGTACTTGTTCGTTCGTTCTGCGTGTGTTATGTCAGTTCGTCGTACTAGTCTGTCTAGTTTCGTTTTGTTATTTTGTTAGTTTATTAAAGTATAGTTTGTTTCGTTTGTCTTATAAATAAAACTCATCATGTTTTCACAACCCGCTGCGCCTTGGCTCGATCACTACTCCTCCTCTTCTTATGAAGAGAGAGAGGAACGCCGTTACACCGTCTAACCTCCATTTAAAGGGGTATCAACCAGATTCCTTTTCCAAGGGCTTCATCAGGCTATGACCAGGCTTTAGACATCGTTTCAAGCTTTTATTTTGAAAAATGAGCGATATTTTTCAAAGTAGTCAATTGTCCTCTGAATATTTCCTGCGCGCGACAGAGGGGCTCACCATTTTCCGTTTCTCTCTTAAAGAATAGGTTATGGTCCGTTTGAAATATTATCGATTATGTTTGTTAAAAACAACCTGAGGATTGATTATAAAAAACATTTGACATGTTTCTACGACCATTACGGATACTTTTTGGAATTTGTCGAACGGAACACGGCTTCTGTTTTCTCAACATAATGCGCAACCCAAATGGTGATTTTTTGTGATAAAAATAATATTTATCGAACAAAAAGAACATTTGTTGTGTAACTGGGAGTCTCGTGAGTGGAAACATCCGAAGACTATCAAAGGTAAGCGATTCATTTTATTGCTTTTCTGACTTTCGTGACCATGCTAATTTGGGGATAACTGTTGTAGCATTGAAAGCTACACTCACAAAAGCTTGGATTTCTTTCGCTGTAAAATATATTTTCAAAATCTGACACGATAGGTGGATTAACAACAAGCTAAACTGTGTTTTGGTATATTTCACTTGTGATTGCATGATTATAAATATTTTTAGTGATATTTATGCATTTGGCGCCCTGCAATTCTAGCGGTTGTTTAGGAAAGTGATACCGTAAAAGGGATCCGTAGCGCAGAGAAGTTAACTTGGATCTGCGGAAACTTGACTTCAGTGAGGTCAAGACAACTGGGAAGTCGGGAATAAACGAGCTCCGACTGGGAAAATGCGTTTTGAACGGTCATCCAACTCGGAATTGTAAATCCGGCCTCTTACTAGAGCAACGACCTGAAGCTCAATTACGTCATCATGACTTGACCTTGTTTTTTTCCGAGTTCCCAGTTGTTTTGAAAGCACCATAAATCCAGAGAATGGCAGACTTTGATGACAACATTTTCCCACGAAGGACCACCGTGCCACCTTCCTGTTCAAGTGAGCACAGCACAGCACAACAAGTTGAGTTCAAAAATGTCTTCTGTGGTGCTGCATAAATTATATAATTTGCCAGGGAGATATGTATACTGTAGCTAAGAAAGTAATACTAAGTGTATGTTGTCTAGTAAGATGTTAGTAGCCCATGTGTCTCACCCTAAGAATTTGGTATATTTACCCCTCTTAATTTCTCCTTCTGTTCTGACTTGGTGTTGCACATGTAGCCTATAACCTGTTTTAAAAAATTTAATCGTTGAATATTGTAAGAGCTTTCATTGTTTGCTTACATGCCCCCTTTATTTATCCTATGGTTCTGACTTGGTGTACAGGGAGAACACTGTAAGAATGGCCTACGTTTTGAATTCTGTTGCTCTACATTTCAAAAGTGCTGAACAAATAGTTATATTGACTACGTCCGTCCTTGCTCCCTCATTAACGCAACCGCTGTGTTAGATTAAAAAAAATAACTTTAGTAAAAAGCACAGCATGCAATAATCTGAGACAGCGCTCAGCCATTCTCCGCCATGTTGGAGTCAACAGAGTAACAAAAATACGAAATAACATCATAAATATTCCCTTACTTTTGATGAACTGTCATCAGAATGCAGTGCCAGGAATCCTAGTTCCACAATAAATCGTTGTTTTGTTTTAGAATGTCCATTTCTTCTGTCAAATTAGCAACTTTAGCTGCATGTGTAGCTCACGTGTCCATGAAGATTTGACGCATTGAACGAAAACTTCTAAATGTGATAATAAAAGTCGAATAAACTGGTCAAACTCAGTTGAAAATCAAACTTCAGGATGTTTTTCTCATATATTCAATAACGTCCCAGACGGAGCATTTCTTCGTGTCTACCTAACGCATTGCAGACAAAGATATGACATACCCAGGTGCGTTGCCAAGTACTGCCAATATGGCTGACCTGTCACTCCAAAAGCTCTCATTCGGTCCCATATCAGGCTAGACACCTCATTCCACGTTCTACTGCCTGTTGCCATCTAGTGGAATGCGTATGAAAGACAGAGCACGAGGCCGTTTAATTTGGGCACCATTTTATCCAAAAGTGAAAAGGGCGCCCCCTATTTCCAAGAGATTAACAATGGTCTATAATATACAGTAAGTCTGATCAGTGGAACAATTATCCTTCTTAACAATGATCTATAATATACAGTAAGTCTGATCAGTGGAACAATTCTCCTTCTTAACAATGGTCTATAATATACAGTAAGTCTGTTCAGTGGAACAATTCTCCTTAACAAATCAAATCAAATCAAGTTTATTTTATATAGCCCTTCGTACATCAGCTAAAATCTCGAAGTGCTGTACAGAAACCCAGCCTAAAACCCCAAACAGCAAGCAATGCAGGTGTAGAAGCATGGCGGCTAGGAAAAACTCCCTAGAAAGGCCAAAACCTAGGAAGAAACCTAGAGAGGAACCAGGCTATGAGGGGTGGCCAGTCCTCTTCTGGCTGTGCCGGGTGGAGATTATAACAGAACATGGCCAAGATGTTCAAATGTTCATAAATGACCAGCATGGTCAAATAATAATCAGGAGAAAATGTCAGTTGGCTTTTCATAGCCGATCATTAAAACCTTTTAGGGGGGCAGCCCGACACCGGTACACTTATGACAACATCCAGCTCGAAGTGCAGGGCGCGAAATTCAAAATATATATTTTTTTAAATATTTAACTTTCACACATCTGCAAGGCAAAGTGTTGAGTAGCCAGTGAAATCGTGCCCATTTCAAACGGCCTCCTACTCAAATCTTGCTCGTACAATATGAATATTATTATTCTTTTTGGATAGAAAACACTTTCTAGTTTCTAAAAGAGTTGGAATTATTTCTCTGAGTAAAACAGAAGTCCTTCTGCAGCACTTTTCCTGACCAGGAAGTGAAATGTCAGAAATCGATGCTCTTTTCAACTTGATGCCTATACATGGTCTTAACACTTAGGAGTCTGCTGACACTCTATACGCCTTCCTATTGGTGAATTTTTTTTGCTCCTCTCGGTCTGTGGTGGAAAAAAACCTATTTCTTTGACGTGACCGCCCACTTCCGGTACTCTGAAGGAAGTGGGATTGACTTCTGTTTTGCCTTGGTAACGAACGGCTAACGTCTCCGGCTTGAATTTTTTTTGATACATGTGACCATATCATCGTAATGTATGTTTTTTCAATATAGTTTAATCAGATTATTGAAACTTTATTCAGGAGTTTTGCCGTGTTCCGTCCTCTGACTGTGTTTACGTTGGAGAAATTTATGCCACTCGGCTAGTGCCAATGCTAATTGAAGAGGGATATTTGCCATTCTGAATCGAAACAACGACTCATCTGGACAGAGGACACGTTCTTCAACATTCTGATGAAAGATCAGCAAAAGTAAGACCCATTTTATAATGTTATTTCATATATCTGTCGTGCATGTGAACTGGCCGTGGGCGCCCAATTATTTCTGTCTATTGTAGCTACGCTAATATAGCGATACATTTTGTTTGCGCTGTAAAACATTTAATAAATCGGAAATATTGTTTGGAATCACAAGATGCCTGTCTTTCAATTGCTGCAGACTATGTATTTTTCAGAAATGTTTTATGATGAGTAATTAGCTATTTGACGTTGGTGTCTGTAAATATTATGGCTGCTTTCGGTGCAATTTCGGATTGTAGCTGAAATGTAAACTATGGTTTATACATGAAATATGCAAATTTTTCGAACAAAACATGCTATACAATAAATATGTTATCAGACTGTCATCTGATGAATTTGTTTCTTGGTTAGTGGCTATTTATATCTTTATTTGGTCGAATTTGTGATAGCACCTGATCGAGTAAGAAACTGATGGAGTTAGAAAAGTTGTGTCTTTTGCTAACGTGGTTAGCTAATAGATTTACATATTTTGTCTTCCCTGTAAAACATTTTAAAAATCGGACATGTTGGCTTGATTCACAAGATGTGCACCTTTCATCTGGTGTCTTGGACTTGTTAATGTGTGAAAGTTAAATATTAAAAAAAAAATAGATTTTGAATTTCGTGCCCTGCACTTTGAGCTGGATGTTGTCATAAGTGTACCGGTGTCGGGCTGCCCCCGTAAAAGGTTATCAAGTCCAATACAGCATTTGAAAGATAAACATCTTGTGAATCCAGCCAACATGTCCGATTTTTAAAATGTTTTACAGCGAAAACAGCACGTATATTTATGTTAGCTCACCACCAAATACAAAAAAGGACAGACATTTTTCACAGCACAGGTAGCATGCACAAAACCAACCTAACTAACCAAGAACCAACCAAACTAACCAAGAAACAACTTTATCAGATGACAGTCTTATAACATGTTATTCAATAAATCTATGTTTTGTTCGAAAAATGAGCATATTTTAGCTATAAATCAGTTTTACATTGCAGCTACCATCACAGCTACCGTCAGAAATGGCACCGAAGCAGCCAGAGTAATTACAGACACCAACGTCAAATACCTAAATAATCATAAAACATTTCTGAAAAATACATGGTGTACAACAAATGAAAGCCAGGCATCTTGTGATTTTAGCCAATATTTCCGATTTCTTAAGTGTTTTACAGCGAAAACACAATATAGCATTATATTAGCTTACCACAATAGCCAGAAACACAAGCCATTCCCCAGCAGCAAAAGTTAGCGATCGTAACAAACCAGCAAAAGATATATAATTTTTGACTAACCTTGATAAGCTTCATCAGATGACAGTCCTATAACATCATGTTACACATACACTTATGTTTTGTTCTGAAATGTCTATATTTAGAGCTGAAATCAGTGGTTATACATTGTGCTAACGTAGTATATTTTTCCCACAACGTCCGGATATTTTTCTGGAACTCACATATTCTGACCAAATAACTATTCATAAACATAACTAAAAAATACATGTTGTATAGGAAATGATAGATACACTAGTTCTTAATGCAATCGCCGTGTTAGAATTCTAAAAATAACTTCATTACGATATGCAGTTTACGTTATTTATTTTACCGTTATTTTACCAGGTAAGTTGACTGAGAACACGTTCTCATTTGCAGAAACGACCTGGGGAATAGTTACAGGGGAGAGGAGGGGGATGAATGAGCCAATTGTAAAGTGGGGATTATTAGGTGACCATGATGGTTTGAGGGCCAGATTGGGAATTTAGCCAGGACACCGGGGTTAACACCCCTACTCTTACGATAAGTGCCATGGGATCTTTAATGACCTCAGAGAGTCAGGACACCCGTTTAACGTCCCATCCGAAAGACGGCACCCTACACAGGGCAGTGTCCCCAATCACTGCCCTGGGGCATTGGGATATTTTTGAGACCAGAGGAAAGAGTGCCTCCTACTGGCCCTCCAACACCACTTCCAGCAGCATCTGGTCTCCCATCCAGGGCCTGACCAGGACCAACCCTGCTTAGCTTCAGAAGCAAGCCAGTAGTGGTATGCAGGGTGGTATGCTGCTGGCGAGAGCGTGCCCAAAACCTGGCCGCAAACTACTAGTACAACATGTTCGACAGATATATGAAATAACATCATAAAATGGGTCCTACTTTTGATGATCTTTCATCAGAATGTTGTACAAGGGGTCCTTTGTCGGGAGCGATCGTTGTTTGTATTCTAATAAATATCAAGGACCTTTATAGGCAGGCCCTAGAAGAGAGCATCGATTTCAGATTTTCCACTTCCTGTCAGGAAGTTTACTGCAAAATTAGTTCTGTTTTACTCACAGATATAATTCAAACGGTTTAAGAAACTAGAGAGTGTTTTCTATCCAATAGTCATAATAATATGCATATGGTACGAGCAAGAATTGAGTACGAGACCGTTTGAAATGGGCACCTTTTATCCGGCTACTCAATACTGCCCCTGCAGCCCAAACAGGTTAAGTGTCTCTCTTGATCCCAGGTCCTGGCAGAGTTGTGCAGACTCAGGACAGCAAAGCTTTGGAGGAATACGCAGATTTAAAGAGGAGTCCGTAATTTGCTTTCTAATGATCATGATCTTTTCCTCAATGACGTTCATGAATTTATCACTGCTGAAGTGAAAGCCATCCTCACTTGGGGAATGCTGCTTTTTAGTTAGCTTTGCAACAGTATCAAAAATAAATGTTGTATTGTTCTTATTTTCCTCAATTAAGATGGAAAAGTAGGATGATCGAGCAGCAGTGAGGGCTCTTCGATACTGCACGGTACTGTCTTTCCAAGCTAGTCGGAAGACTTCCAGTTTGGTGTGGCGCCATTTCCGTTCCAATTTTCTGGAAGCTTGCTTCAGAGCTCGGGTATTTTCTGTATACCAGGGAGCTAGTTTCTTATGACAAATGTTTTTAGTTTTTAGGGGTGCAACTGCATCTAGGGTATTGCGCAAGGTTAAATTGAGTTCCTCAGTTAGGTGGTTAACCAATTTTTGTCCTCTGACGTCCTTGGGTAGGCAGAAGGAGTCTGGAAGGGCATCAAGAAATCTTTGTGTTGTGTGAGAATTTATAGCACGACTTTTGATCCTCCTTGGTTGGGGTCTGAGCAGATTATTTGTTGCGATTGCAAACGTAATAAAATGGTGGTCCAATAGTCCAGGATTATGAGGAAAAACATTAAGATCCACAACATTTATTCCATGGGACAAAACTAGGTCCAGAGACATGTTGGACAAAACCCACTGAGTCAATGATGGCTCCAAAAGCCTTTTGGAGTGGGTCTGTGGACTTTTCCATATGAATATTAAAATCACCAAAAATTAGAATATTATCTGCTATGACTACAAGGTCCGATAGGAATTCAGGGAACTCAGTGAGGAACGCTGTATATGGCCCAGGAGGCATGTAAACATTAGCTATAAAAAGTGATTGAGTAGGCTGCATAGATTTCATGACTAGAAGCTCAAAAGACGAAAACGTCATTTTTTTTTTTGTAAATTGAAATTTGTTATCGCAAATGTTAGCAACACCTCCGCCTTTGCGGGATGGACGGGGGATATGGTCACTAGTGTAACCAGGAGGTGAGGCCTCATTTAACACAGTAAATTCATCAGGCTTAAGCCATGTTTCAGTCAGGCCCATTATAGACAATGGTCTATAATATACAGTAAGTCTGATCTCCTTCTTAACAATGGTCCATAATATACAGTAAGTCTGATCAGGGTAATTAATGTACTTGTCAGCAAGAACACTACTGTTATTCCCCAGACTTATTTTATTATTCCACTTCTTGCCAGTGTTGCCAGTCTACAGCAATCACATATTTGAAGTCTTATACCCTACTTCTGTCTTTGAAAATGAATGATATGAGGCTATGTATTTTTTGCAGCTCGTCACGGACAGTTTTGAATCAGTCATACAAATAAGCATTGGATATTAAATGTTCCAGGAATCAAATATCCTTTTTGACATTTTAGTATTGTCCACATGCAGAGATGGTTGGGGGTCTTACAACTCATAAAGACATCGTATTATATCTATGTATAGTTACATTTACATTTAAGTCATTTAGCAGACGCTCTTATCCAGAGCGACTTACAAATTGGAAAGTTCATACATATTCATCCTGGTCCCCCCGTGGGAATTGAACCCTGGTCCCCCCGTGGGAATTAAACCCACAACCCTGGCGTTGCAAGCGCCATGCTCTACCAACTGAGCCACAACTGAGCCACAGCCACAGTTAGATGATGACAAGGACCTTCAACTAGTAGGTAGAAACCACCTGAATATTGATATTCAATAGATTTTTCTTCAAGGTTGGGGGATTTTTAGAAATTAATATTTATAACAAGAAAATGTTCAAACACCTGGGAAATAGGTCGGGGTGGCCAACCTTCCTGGAGAGCAAGCAGGATTTTCTTCCAGCCCTATTTTAAACATATACTTCGCCCAAATTATAAAATATAAAATGTTTGTGTCCGTACCTGAAAGCCGTCTTTGGTTTTATGACTCAACTGTGATCTTCTTCTTCTTCTACTACTACTACTACTACTCCTCCTACTACTACTTCTACTTCTACTACTACTACTACTACCACCACTACTACTACGCCTACTACTTCTATTACTTCTACTACTTCTACTACTGCTACTACTGCTACTGCTACTACTGCTACTACTAGTACTACTACTAGTACTAGTACTAGTACTGCTACTTCTTCTTCTTCGGTGGGGTTTAACAGCAGATGGCATCCAACGTTATTTTGCATTACCACCACCTACTGTACTGGAGTGTGGGCCAGAAACAGGGAGAAACTAAATCCTACCTGCCAGCCCAGTTGCTCTTAAACCCAGGCATCACAGGCTAATAGGGATTTATTTCCTTTACTCTCATCAGTCTGAAACTTTACCAGTTGAAAGTATACATAAATACAATATATTTTTGTATCACAAGTTTTATTTATTATAACATGTAAATATGCAAATGAGGCAAAACCTCCTTAAACATGCACTAATTTGCATATTACGAGAATTCGTTTTTAAACACATTGCTTCAAGGAAGAATGTTTTTTCTTTTTCTTTTATTGTGATAAGACACTCAATGGTCAGACTTTTACACAACAGTTTATCAAAAGATTTTCATTTCATGGAATTATTTAAAAAACACTATTCACATGTATGATGGATGCATATTTTGCATATATTTACAGATAAAATGACACTTAACATCAAAACGACACAAGATATTAAAAAAAAATCTCTGTAAAAGTCTGACTATAAAACCTAAGAACCTGTGTGTGGAATAATGTGAATGTTCATCCTTTGAAGACTGAGAGAAATGAATTGGAGCACGGGGAACATGTCATTTTGAGAAAATGGCCAATAAAGATAGGCTAATGCAATTAAAAAGTACTTTCCATAAATATGACCATTTATGTCACATTAATTAAACTATTTTTCATTTATCACCTTTTAAACTGACAAATAACATCAAATATACCTTTTACCAAAACATCAGCACATTTAATACATTTGTTACAACCAATAGAGGATATGCTTTGAATACTGGTCTGTGGGGCAAATATGCAGTTTTGGGAAAATTCTCATATCACTTTGCTCAATTTGTCACTAACAAGGCTTTTGTATGGTTGTTGAAATGTGCAGAACACTAATCAGCCATACCTGCCCCATATGTAAGGCCCTCAATTTGCAGAACACTAATCAGCCATGCCTGCCCCATATGTAAGGCCCTCAATTTGCAGAACACTAATCAGTCATGCCTGCCCCATATGTAAGGCCCTCAATTTGCAGAACACTAATCAGCCATACCTGCCCCATATGTAAGGCACCTCAATGTGCAGAACACTAATCAGCCATGCCTGCCCCATATGTAAGGCCCTCAATGTGCAGAACAATAATCAGCCATGCCTGCCCCATATGTAAGGCCCTCAATGTGCAGAACACTAATCAGTCATGCCTGCCCCATATGTAAGGCCCTCAATGTGCAGAACACTAATCAGCCATGCCTGCCCCACATGTAAGGGAACACCCCCCTGAAATGGACAAAAATGAATGGGAATTTATTGGCACCGTACGAAACATACACGATACACGATGTACAATACCACTCAATTCAGCGTCGTTTCATCCAAAACTGATTGCAAATGCCATATGGCAAATGCCAATTGTAACACTCCAAAAATCCAATAGATGGCGAGTGTGCTCTACTGTAATTTTTCATATTGCAAATGTAACACAAGTCAAGACCCAAGAGTAAAATTTTGAAAATGTGAATTTTTTTCCAAAAACATATCACCTCCTTAACTGCACCTGTTTGAGCTCGTTACCTGTATAAAAGACACCTGTCCACACACTCAATCAAACAGACTAAAACCTCTCCATAATGGTCAAGACCAGAGAGCTGTGTAAGGACATCAGGGATAAAATTGTAGACCTGCACAAGGCTGGGATGGGCTACAGGACAATAGGCAAGCAGCTTGGTGAGAAAGCAATTTTTAGAAAATGGAAGAAGTTCAAGATGACGGTCAATCACCCTCGGTCTGGGGCTCCATGCAAGATCTCACCTCGTGGGGCATCAATGATCATGAGGAAGGTGAGGGATCAGCCCAGAACTACACGGCAGGACCTGGTCGATGACCTGAAGAGAGCTGGGACCACAGTCTCAAAGAAAACCATTAGTAACACACTACGCCGTCATGGATTAAAATCCTGCAGCGCACGCAAGGTCCCCCTGCTCAAGCCAGCGCATGCCCGTCTGAAGTTTGCCAATGACCATCTGGATGATCCAGAGGAGGAAATGGGAGAAGGTCATGTGGTCTGATGAGACAAAAATAGAGCTTTTTGGTCTAAACTCCACTCGCCGTGTTTGGAGGAAGAAGGATGAGTACAACCCCAAGAACACCATCCCAACCTTGAAGCATGGAGGTGGAAACATCATTCTTTGGGGATGCTTTTCTGCAAAGGGGATAGGATGACTCCACCGTATTGAGGGGAGGATGGATGGGGCCATGTATCGCGAGATCTTGGCCAACAACCTCCTTCCCTCAGTTGGAGCATTGAAGATGGGTCGTGGCTGGGTCTTCCAGCATGACAACGACCCGAAACACACAGCCAGGGCAACTAAAGAGTGGCTCCGTAAGAAGCATCTCAAGGTCCTGGAGTGGCCTAGCCAGTCTCCAGACCTGAACCCAATAGAACATCTTTGGAGGGAGCTGAAAGTCCGTATTGCCCAGCGACAGCTCCGAAACCTGAAGGATCTGGAGAAGGTCTGTATGGAGGAGTGGGCCAAAGTCCCTGCTGCAGTGTGTGCAAACCTGGTCTAACACACCATACACATCCTCCTGAAACTAGGGGAATGGAACGGTTAGGAAAGGACTGGCTAGTGAGGTCTAACACACCATACACATCCTCCTAAAACTAGGGGAATGGAAAGGTTAGGAAAGGACTGGCTAGTGAGGTCTAACACACCATACACATCCTCCTGAAACTAGGGGAATGGAAAGGTTAGGAAAGGACTGGCTAGTGAGGTCTAACACACCATACACATCCTCCTGAAACTAGGGGAATGGAAAGGTTAGGAAAGGACTGGCTAGTGAGGTCTAACACACCATACACATCCTCCTGAAACTAGGGGAATGGAACGGTTAGGAAAGGACTGGGTAGTGAGGTCTAACACACCATACACATCCTCCTGAAACTAGGGATACAGACATCATGTGGATGCAGCCAGATAAGAAATTAAAGGGTGTTGAATAAGGTTGGTGAGGTCTTGTCATGCTCTCGACTCTTTTGTCAATTGTTTATGCCTTACACAATTTGTCCACCCTATAGTCTCCCCATCAGACAGAGTACATGGTGCTGATGTACTGTCCTCTGCAATGACTTCTGTGCTGACCCTAATCTGTCCCTCTATAACATTGTACTCTGTCAGTGTGCTGACCCTAATCTGTCCCTCTATAACATTGTACTCTGTCAGTGTGCTGACCCTCATCTGTCCCTCTATAACATTGTACTCTGTCAGTGTGCTGACCCTAATCTGTCCCTCTATAACATTGTACTCTGTCAGTGTGCTGACCCTAATCTGTCCCTCTATAACATTGTACTCTGTCAGTGTGCTGACCCTAATCTGTCCCTCTATAACATTGTACTCTGTCAGTGTACTGACCCTAATCTGTCCCTCTATAACATTGTACTCTGTCAGTGTACTGACCCTAATCTGTCCCTCTGTAACATTGTACTCTGTCAGTGTGCTGACCCTAATCTGTCCCTCTGTAACATTGTACTCTGTCAGTGTGCTGACCCTAATCTGTGCTGACCCTAACATCAAACTCTGGACTACATGCTGGTTTGCCCCAATTCAAACTAATTGGAAACATCAAACTCTGGACTACATGCTGGTTTGCCCCAATTCAAACTAATTGGAAACATCAAACTCTGGACTACATGCTGGTTTGCCCCAATTCAAACTAATTGGAAACGTCAAACTCTGGACTACATGCTGGTTTGCCCCAATTCAAACTAATTGGAAACATCAAACTCTGGACTACATGCTGGTTTGCCCCAATTCAAACTAATTGGAAACATCAAACTTTGGACTACATGCTGGTTTGCCCCAATTCAAACTAATTGGAAACATCAAACTCTGGACTACATGCTGGTTTGCCCCAATTCAAACTAATTGGAAACATCAAAGTCTGGACTACATGCTGGTTTGCCCCAATTCAAACTAATTGGAAACCTCAAACTCATCAACAATCAAACTCTGTTTATATGCCAAAGCTGCCAGTCTTGTATATAGAGCGCCTGAAGCTCCTCTGAGGTGACAACAGAAGAGTCATATGTTGTAACAACACCATCAGATCTCCATGACTTTATGCCTCTAACTGCAGACAGACTGAATGGACAACTTGTCCGTACTACTAAGCACTTCATACTTTTGAGCAGGTAGAAAAGTCATCTTTGTTCCCCTGTCCTACAGCGATATGGCTGACAAGTCTCTTCAGACTGAGAGTCCACTTAGGAGAGGGAGGCATTGAACGGGTGACACCCCCCTGTCGTCCAGATTCTGGCCCTCAACTGACTGCTTTACTGCGTGAAAAATGTGAAATTCCATAGTGTCCTTGTCCAGTTTGAAGACCCTGATTTTGGTGGCCAGCTATGCAATCTGAGCAGTATTCATGAACTACAAAACATGGGAACTGTCAAATTAGAGTAAAGGACTTGTACTGTAGCTCAACTTCCAGCTCTGCAGGGACAAGTGACAGTGGAGAGACCTACAGCTGCCTATCACCCCGAAGGGAAAGTGCATGGCCAGACGTGTTTGTGGTTCCCAATTTTCCACACAACATAGAGTTTGCTCTCAGGGAAGGCAATGAAGCCAAAGATATGCATGGGAAATGCCTTACTTTAAACAAAGAGCAAAAACATCAGATTCTTGAGGGCATGGCTGGAGCAGTATGTGAATACAAGATGTAACCCTGGCAACAAGGAGATATAAAGTGCTGCTGAAGCATTCGTTTTTCTGCACTTTGAGATATCAGCTGATGTAAGAAGGGCTATATAAATAAAATTGATTTGATTTGATTAGTTCAGAAACATCCATGCCTGGAAGAGTCTGGCTCCAAAAGGGGATGTGATGGATGGAGAGACAGCTTGGTGTTCAAAATGGGACATTTCAGACTCAAACTCAGCAAGTCAGGGTGTCCAGAAGTGAAAGTTAACAGCGGCAAGAGGTGTAAAAGTAGCCCAGATGGCGACTCGCCACATTTCAAAGATAAAGCGGCCTTGACCAGCAGAAGTAAACTTTCTCCCACAAGGTGAAACTGAAGAAGGTCTTGAGAGGTTGAGGGTTGTCCTTGTGGAGGAGTTGGAAGAAACTGACCAAGACAGGATTGACTTATCATTGGTCAACAGCAGTATGTGTAGGACCTTTGCATTGAGACATAAAGAGATTGTTACCTTGAGCCCCACCATAGAGCATATCCAAGACAGATCGCCAGCACTTTTCCTCAAGGAACAAGTATGTGTGTGTATGGGTGGGTGGTAAAGCAGTTTTCAATTGCCTTTGTACTTTGTTTTAGGTATGTGCAGAGTACCATCGCATCACAACCCAGCAACTGCGGGATTATTTAATTCAATGTTGGACCAACACACAGAACGCTTGCTAGCCCTATCCAGAGAGAAGCAGGGAAAGACAGGAAGAAATGGACTGAAGATGGCTGCCATTCTGAATGGTTACAGCCAGGTATATACATTAAATCAGTAAGCAAAATGTGAGGCAAATTAATTGATTTAAATGTTACATTTTAAGATCAGTGATACCCTTACATAGTTAAATAGTTCATGTTTGTAATGGTTCTCTAGCAACCACGTGATGTGAACACCGATCTAACTGTTGTCCTCAGATGTCTTCCAGCAACACTCCAAGAGGATGACTCTGGAGTGTTCATAACTTGGTGGGTTGTGTTAGTGTAATACTCCAAGAGGATGACTCCAGAGTGTTCATAACTTGGTGGGTTGTGTTAGTGTAACACTCCAAGATGATGACTCTGGATTGTTTATAATTTGGTGGGTTGTGTTAGTGTAAGACTCCAAGAGGATGAATCTGGAGTGTTCATAACTTGGTGGGTTGTGTTATTGTAATACTCCAAGAGGATGACTCAAGAGACCAGCAGCCATCATCTCAGTCATTGATGACGATAGAGATGTAGCTGCTGTGCCATTCCATCCAGGAAGAGTCTACGTGGTCTTTGAGGAGAAGGTGATTATGAAGGATTTCCGGTGCTGGCCTGATGTCCGGATGTCTTAGCCGTGTCTGAATCCTGGCTTAGGAAGGGACCTGATCCGAGATCACAATGAATCAGATTACATGGAGAGGGGGACCTGATCCTAGATCATAATGAATCAGATTACATGGAGAGGGGGGACCTGATCCTAGATCATAAAGAATCAGATTACATGGACAAGGGGGACCTGATCCTAGATCAGCACTCATCCTCAGACACTGCCTGTATGAATAAGGAATGCTGTTGTAAAGTCTAGTTACAGCAGGTGTTTACTGACATCTAGTGGAAGGTACTAATAAAACACTTTCTTATCAGGGTGGGGAGATACCTGAATGCAGGATCCATGGTGAGATGACAGAGCAGAAAACACTATATGGAAAGAAGTACAAATAAAGTATTTCTGAACAATAAAGGACAGAGTAAGAGAATAAATACCTGGAATGACATATTATTACTAGTTAGTAGAACTCACAGGGTTCTATCGTCATTATTTTTACCATACACCAGTGACGTCAGAAGTGACGTGATTTCCTCATATGAAAGTGAAAGTAAGGGTGTGGTCTACGCATTTACAAAACAGCTGTGAAAATGTAGCGCACGTATCTCGGCAACATTAGAAGTAAGATAAATGTGTTGATTTGAAGGACAGACGGGCAGACTCTGGTAAGTCTAGGCTACATAAAACTATTATAAAGTTAGGTCGTAGTCAGACATTCAACAGACAGAGTAGGCTTGAGATATGATTCTTAATCATGCTGAACAACCTGGGCCCGGTTTCCACGATGGAATTTAGACTTAACGCTAGAAACGCATAAAAAGTGGGAAAACGATAATTATCCAAATACAAAGTTGAGTAAACATTATTTTACAAATAAAAAGATGCGTAAACGTTGTCTAAGTATTTCTGAACAATAATGAATTCTAAAAGGAAAGAGTATGTGAATGAATACCTGTAATTTAAATATTACTAGTTAGTAGAACCGCTACTTGAGCTGAGTTGCTGACAGACAGCAGTTTTCAAAGTTTAAACTAATCAGTAGGCCTACATGTTTGCAGTAAAACGTCTGGTAGAGATGGTGGAGGGGCTTTTCAATTATATGGTTTTATGTTTATCTCAGGGTTTCTCAATCATGTTGTTCTTACCAGCACTTACACACCTGATTCAACTAATCATCAAATATTTTAAGACAGTTTAATATTTGAGGCATACAAATTAACATTCTCAAATTATAACCTTTTGGGTTTGTAGGCCTGTTTACAATTATTAACGTCACACAATAAGGAGGGGAAAAAACACAACTAAACCTGGTTTCGAGTAAATTATATATTTTGCAAAAATAATGTCTTGAAGAAAGACTATAATAAAATTGAAGCAAGATGCGATGTCATGAGTTACTGCTGTCGCATGAAACTGACTGTTAGCGCCACCCTCTGGTTACTATAGTTACATGAAGGGGTGACGCCTTGACTGCAGTTGAAACTGAAAAACAGAAAGTATCTGTACAGGGCCATTTTGAGATGACAGAGCAGCTCATAGTTTAATCTCTATACTGCAATGCAGTTTCCAATTAAAGTGAGTATTTCAGGTTAATAATCTAGAATGAAGTAGAGGGAACATTTGGAATCCACAAAACTAGTGTCGGAGTGATGCTGAGTCATTCCTACCATGCGGTGCCTTTTCTGTCCCCAGGAAATATCAGTTCTAATTTAGTGTAAAATGTGGATTCCAAAAGGCTTTAAATATAAGGTGTCCTTTACCTTAAAAACACCAAAATATGGATCAAAGGGAATTTTATGCATTTTAACACTTTTTGTCATAAGATGTAGGTGTTTTTGTCCCCAGGTGTTATTTATCAACTTCCACAAGAAATATAAAGCATACATTTTTTTAACCTATTTCTTCATTATTTTATAGTCCTAGCTAAAGTCTCTTTCATTAATTACTTTTTTCATGATTAAAAACAACTGTTGATGCAATATGAAAAGAAAATGGGTGTGTGAGATGAATCATAAACCCAAATGTAGAACCTTTTGTTTGATTAACGGTGAATTGGTGTGTGAGAGAAATATTATGTATAACCTACCTCAAAACAAGAGATCGCTATGTGCACAGGTACGATCAGGGATACTGCCTCTGCGTATTGAAACAGGTAAGATCAGGGATATTGTCTCTGCGTATTGAAACAGGTAAGATCAGGGATATTGTCTCTGCGTATTGAAACAGGTCAGATCAGGGATATTGTCTCTGCGTATTGAAACAGGTCAGATCACGGATATTGTCTCTGCGTATTGAAACAGGTAAGATCAGGGATATTGTCTCTGCGTATTGAAACAGGTCAGATCAGGGATATTGTCTCTGCGTATTGAAACAGGTCAGATCAGGGATATTGTCTCTGTGTATTGAAACAGGTAAGATCAGGGATATTGTCTCTGCGTATTGAAACAGGTAAGATCAAGGATATTGCCTCTGCGTATTGAAACAGGTCAGATCACGGATATTGTCTCTGCGAATTGAAACAGGTATTGTGGTGAAATGGAGGAAAGACTATGTAACTATTGTGACATCGAAGAAATAGAGAATGAAACTCATGTTATCCTCTATTGCCCTTTATACCATGATATACACTTGCTCTTATTCCAGAAAGCACAGCAGATATACCCTGGCATTATGTGGCTGAGTGATGAGGAGACAGACCACCAGATATACCCTGGCAGAATGTGGCTGAGTGATGAGGAGCAATTTAAATGTTTTTTTTGTCCATTGTGTGTTTCCGTTTGCGGAATATTTTTATAAATCCTGGAATAAAATAAAAAGGGCTACCTATAATTAAATTGTACAAATATTTAGCTTCTATGTGGTAAATGGTTCGTGTGTAAATAGATTGTGTATAGACTTGTCTCCCATATGAATCTTCTATGTGGTAAATGGTATGTGTGTGTATATAGATTGTGTATAGACTTGTCTCCCATATGAATCTTCTATGTGGTAAATGGTATGTGTGTATATAGATTGTGTATAGACTTGTCTCCCATATGAATCTTCTATGTGGTAAATGGTATGTGTGTATATAGATTGTGTATAGACTTGTCTCCCATATGAATCTTCTATGTGGTAAATGGTATGTGTGTGTATATAGATTGTGTATAGACTTGTCTCCCATATGAATCTTCTATGTGGTAAATGGTATGTGTGTGTATAGATTGTGTATAGACTTGTCTCCCATATGAATCTTCTATGTGGTAAATGGTATGTGTGTGTATATAGATTGTGTATAGACTTGTCTCCCATATGAATCTTCTCTTTGTTCCAGACTGGGTTCAAATGCCTTTTGTTTCTTTTTTTCTGTATTCATTTATCTGTATATGTTATGTATGTGTATATATTAATTTACTGCTCTAGGGATATAATTATATTTTCCATCACCTTATTTACTATTATGTATTGATTTTTACCTTTCATTGTTTTCATTCTTCATGTGATGCTCAATGCAGAGAACACTGGAAGGAGAATGATCATTTAATTACCACAGTGAATTATTATAATGTTTGTTTATGTGGTAATTAATAAGCCCATAAGGGAAGTGTTGCCAGTTGGCGATTTGACATGAAAATAAAATGTCATTCATTCAATCATTCATTTGTTCATTCATTTTTCATTCATATTATTTAATTTAAGTTTTTCTGTCCCCCTAATATCACTTTCCACCCTGTTAGTTTGTTGTAATTCCTAGAGCAAAACGGAGAACACCATCGTGTTCGTACGAGTCTCAGATTTCAATAGAGTGGTATCATAATAGTTTGTTGGCCAAACCGTTCAGACTCTACTTACGATTTTGTGAGAAGACCGATTTTCGGGATGTGTCATGGTCTGACAATCACCAATCTAGCTCTGCAACCATTACCACAGATGCGTAAGTGTGATATCAGAGGATGAGGTGGATTGAGACACAGCCCAAGGAAAAAAACAGACATAGCTATCTTAAACAGAGATTTGATTTGTTTATTATGTTAATTTATTAGATTTCAGTGGGGGTGTGACCATTGTAGGCTAAGGGTTTTAAATGAGGATGACCTGGTCTCCAAAGGCTCTTTTAAAGGAGGATCAGTTTAGCCTTTTAGATCATTATGAATCAGATTACATGGAGGACCTGATCCTAGATCATAATGAATCAGATTAAATGGAGAGGGGGACCTGATCCTAGATCATAATGCATCATATTACATGGAGAGGGGGACCTGATCTTAGATCATTATGAATCAGATTACATGGAGATGGGGACCTTATCCTAGATCATAATGAATCAGATTACATGGACAAGGGGATCAGATCCTAGATCATAATGAATCAGATTACATGGAGAGGGGGACCTGATCCTAGATCAGCACTCCTCCTCTGGGACACTGCCTTTATGAATAAGGCCCCGGGGGCACCAGGACCGCATGTATATTGCTCTGGATAAGAGTGTCTGCTCAATGACTAAAATGTAAATGTAAAATGAGTCACCAGGACAGGCATTGACAGGATGGTCACAGCCACATGTTCACTGGTTAAGTAGAACACAAGATAACTGTTAGATAGGAGCAACAGTAATGATACATGCCCTTAATGTGAAGTGACATTAATCCATAAATACAGAGCACAAGTACAACCCTTTTATATAAACCTTTGAAGGTAGTAAGAAAATAATCATTCACTTAATATTTCAATAAATAAGTCTTGAATTACCAATAAATCACCTGCTAGCAATAGCTAGGGTGACATTACAGTGCTATTTAGCTCGTCATTAACATGGCTAGCTAAGCTAGCAGACACTTGATAAACTTGCACAAATATGCCTTAAATACACAATAAATAAATACATAAATACCGGCAACATAAATATATACATAAATACCGGCAACATAAATATTGTAATGACCTGACTAGATCATAAATGAACAATTGTCCAGACAGAGGATTGAGTTTGCGAATTGACGGTTTATTTAACCAACTTTACACAGGCTACTGTTTGGCCGTAGCCCACGCCAAATAAATGGAGGATAACCCACAAGCCAATCGTGACCTTCTCTTGTGAAGCCCAGATGTAAGAGAGAGAACAAAGGCTGAACCTTCCAATGCTCCATCCCCCTGCCCAAACCCCCTCCACGCCACTCCGCCAACCGCAAGGATGCCCGGCATCAGAACATTCCAGGCATTCCCGTGATTGGCAGATAGCAGGTTGATTGACATGTCGGACCCCGCGAACACTGGGTACTGGTCAGTACAACACAACCACCTACTAGCCTAACACATAACACACAGCTGTCTGTGCGGGTTGCTACAATATATACATGGTCACATTCACTATTGACTTTGGATATATGAACCAGTGTTCCAGATACACTATTGTGTTTTACAGTTTTAAACAGTTTTTATGTACAGCATATTCTGAGAGACGTGCTCTCAGAATACCTCAGATTGAACAGCAGGCAGACCAACTTTCCAAATAGGGGAGAAGCACTCAAAACCCACTACTTGTTCTTTCAAGGAAAATAATACAAAAATGGTAAGTCTGAAGACCTCTCGTTTTAACAACCTTACTAGAATGGCAGCAAATATTTTTTTATGAATTCGACATAACATAAGGAAAGGAAACGTTATTCATATCACCCCTTTTTCTGAGGTGAATGGTTTCACCCACTACTCTACCCGGAACTGCGGTGTTCTCTGATATCCAAGGTTGCGCGCATCACGAGTGAGTTTGATGGAAACTCTACTTTTTCACTTTGTCACACATGCACCTTTGATATCCCGTTCACGAGTATCCCTGTAGCCATAAATAAACATAATAGTACTAATTTAAAATCATATGGGTTAAATTGAATAGTAACTGAAATCTGGACATTGACTATAGGCCTATAAACGAATATAATATGATCTGCAGAATTATGCATTTCTTGCATTTAAATGAAACAACAAATGTAAAATTAGTCCGGGGAACAGGGGTGGATAAATATGATTTATTTCAATATCTCTTGAGAACGTGAATGAGAGTGTAAGGTGTTATCTTTGACATTATGATGCAAGCAGACAGTATCTCTTGAGATAATGTGAATGAGAGTGTAAGGTGTTATCTTTGACATTATGATGCAAGCAGACAGTATCTCTTCAGATAATGTGGATGAGAGTGTAAGGTGTTATCTTTGACATTATGATGCAAGCAGACCGTATTTGAAACCTGATCAGAAACGTGTTTAGTCGTTTTCTCAGCTTTTCATTTCCTTAAAACCGTTCAGACATTTGGACATTTTGCACAGGAACAATCGTTCCACTGTTATGGAGTTATTGTGTTTTCATCTGGTAACTAAAACTCAATGGTCAACTTTACCAGTGTTAACTTGTAGATTACTAATGCATTCATTCTATCAATGTAAAACATTATTCTGGAGAGCACTACTGTATTTAGTCTATCAATGTAAAACATTATTCTGGAGAGAACTACTGTATTTAGTCTATCAATGTAAAACATTATTCTGGAGAGCACTACTGTATTTAGTCTATCAATGTAAAACATTATTCTGGAGAGAACTACTTTATTTAGTCTTCTGGGGCAACAATTTATGACAGAAGAGAAGCTGCACGTATCAAACTATAGTTGACAACAAAATGGCCTACCAAATGTAGAAAATTATAAGCAGAAAGGTATCTAAATGAGGGGTAAAAGTAGCCAGTAGGCTATACGGTCCAGTACAGAGTATCAGATAAATACATTACTACAGTGGATCAAACTGCACAAGTAGCCTACTTTAAGAAGTGATTTTGTTTTGACAATCAGATGAAAACATCATAACACAACACATATATGTGAAACAGCCTGAGTAGACAGCAGAAACAACAGTACATGGGATAAGATGTGTACATGCATCAACTCAAAAACATAATACTTCAGAGTATCCCAAATAGTAATGGGATATTGGTGTGCATGTCAACGTGGTCACTGTTGTTGGATTGTCTAGTTACAGCAGGTGTTAACTGTCATCTAGTGGAAATACCAATAAAACACTATTATCAGGTTGGAAAAGAAAGTCAATGTGTTATTTTGTAGAGGATCCATTTAGAGACGACAGAGCAGAAAACACTACTGAAAAAAAAGTAAGTATTTCTGAACAATAATTTATTCTAAAGGACAGAGTAAGAGAATGAATACCTGTAATGAGATATTACTAGTTAGTAGAACTGCTACTTGAGCTGAGTTGCTGACAGACAGCAGTTTTCAAAGTGGAAACTAATCAGTAGGCCTACATGTTATCAGGTAGACTATTTAAATAGTCTTCATGTAGGCAACTATTTTACAACCATTTTTCCATAGCGGGCAGCAGGTAGCCAAGTGATTAGAGCATTGGGCCAGTAACCAAAAGGGTGTAAGATCAAATCCCAGAGCAGACAAGGTACAACTCTATCGTTCTGCCCCTGAACAAGGCACTTAACTCACTGTTTCTAGGCTGCCATTGTCAGTAAGAATTTGTTCTTAACTGACTTCCCTACTTAAATAGAAAAAAAACAGGTTAAAGCTCTAGAACTGATGTGCATCAAGAAATAAGGTGACAAAGCACAGTAAAACTACTTTAGGGGGCTCTAGAGATAAGGTGAAAACACAGGAAAACTACTTTAGGGGGCTCTAGAGATAAGGTGACAAGGCACAGGAAAACTACTTTAGGGGCTCTAGAGATAAGATGACAAAACACAGGAAAACTACTTTAGGAACTCTAGAGATAAGGTGACAAAGCACAGTAAAACTACTTTAGGGGCTCTAGAGATACGGTGACAAAGGAAAACTACTTTAGGAGCTCTAGAGATATGGTGACAAAGCACAGGAAAACTACTTTAGGAGCTCTAGAGATAAGGTGACAAAACACAGGAAAACTACTTTAGGGGCTCTAGAGATAAGGTGACAAAACACAGGAAAACTACTTTAGGGGCTCTAGAGATACGGTGACAAAAAACAGGAAACTACTTTAGGGGCTCTAGAGCGCTTTAGATAAATTCACTTGGAGGTGGTTTAAACTGCGTTTTAATGTCGACTTTGCTAATGGAAAACCATATCATGCAGAGGGTTTTACGCATGCTCAGTTCTTGGGTCTCTGGAGTGAAAATTTGGAAGGAAAGTTTGTGAACTCCATCATGTGCTTCTGTTATGAGAAAAACTCCACAATGAAACTGACATTAATTGTGGAGAATGATACATCTGTTGGCCGTCAAATAGCCTATTTATCTTTATGCCTATCTAGGCTACTGTAGGCTGCCATTTTGTACTATAAATATGTTGAAATGACTGGTGTCGTTGCAAATCATTTTGTGCCATTTGTGTAGCCAACCTGGAGCTGGCAAACGTATATAATGAACAGCCTATAACTTCCGTTTATTGTTGTTGTAGCCTTGTGTTATTATGCAACTATTAATGTCCATGTTTAGTTAATTCATTAGGAAGTTATCAAGTGTGACCATGGTAACATGGTCACACTTGTCAATGGCTGTCAATGTCAATGGCTGATCAGATGTTAGAATGCATTAGATTGAAGGTAACAGTCATTCAGATTAGGCTACAGGTAATAAAACCCTGGCTTTGCTATTGATGTTAAATAAATTAATGTCAATTTTAACTAAGCAAACTGCTAAATCGTTCATCTTGCTTCTTGCCCAGGCAATTGTAGCCTATCTGAAATAAGATGTAGGCCTATCGAGCGCGCAACAGAACATTGTACTGTCTACACTTGGTTTTATTGTTTATATTAAATATTTCTTATTAAATCGATTTTAATCAGAACTAAACATTTGCTGCAAAGGATGCCACAACGCGGTTACCCTTTTACGGCTGGGACTGCATTTTTTGCGTGGATTCCGCGAGTGCTAGCTGGCTGTACTACAGACAACTGTTGTTGTCATGGGGAAGACTCATTGTTATCTTTTTGTAAAACAACTGGTTGCAGTAAAGAGCCAACCTGGATACTAAGGAGATCCTGAGGGAAATCGATGAGTAGCAACAGCTTTACGCTATGGAGGAACAACATACTCAATCATGGAAAGATCTGACTACCTCACAAAATAACTTTTAACCCGACAATTTTTTAAGATTCATCTACAGACACGGACAGTTTACTTACCGTGGAAGTAGAGGCTAGTGCTCTGGCTGGAATCCATACAACACTGGAAAAGTTGTGTGAGGAGGTAGCAGGGCTGAGGGGGAGTTTGGAGTTTAGCCAGAATTAAATTATGACGCTTCAAGGAGAGAACAAGGCACTCACAGCCAAGCTAAATCTATTTTTTCTGGGATTCCTGAGAACGCATTCAATAATTCAGAGGGCGCGATCAGAGAAATCATGATATCCGCCTTGAATCTCCCTATAGAGACTGTAAACAAGGTGGCTTTCCACCGAGTACACAGACTTGGAGCTCAGAGCAACAAGACCAAGGGTCCAACCGATCATCGCAAAAATTGAACACTACCAACAAAAGGAGCTGATCAAAAGCAGGGGAAGGAAGCTTAAAGGGACCAAATTCGGTCTCAATGACCAATTTCCAAGGGAGATAAACAAACGTCGAAAAGAGACTGTGTCCGGTACAGAAGCAACAGAGGGAGAAGGGTAAGAGTGCCTTTCTCATTGTGGACAAACTCTTTATAGATGGACAGCTATTCCGAGAGAGCTACATAACACTGTGGCTGTACTAAATTCTACAGGGACGTCAGGTTACAAAAAAAAGTATGGGAGCTGTAAAAATATCTGAACACTATGAAGTGGATATGAACACACACATACTGAATTACATGCTCGCTTACACATACGGACTTATACATACACACACCTGATCTCGCTCTCTGCTCTCACTCTCTCTTCTCTTCTCTCTCTCTCTATTGTCACAAGCCGGCTCATAGCCTGTGACAAAAATGAGGGGACACGAACAACAGGTATAGGCCAATTCAAAAGTGTTCTTTATTATTAAACAAACTATTAACTTAAACTAAGAAATAGGAATGAGGTGTGGATGTATCATAATGTAAGGTGTATGTAAAGTGCATGGGTGCATGAATATGTGTGTGTGAACATGACTGAGTGAAAACTATGCAAAACTAAAAAGGAACAAACAAATCATGAGCATACCTGGAGGAGCAGAGAGAGAGAGAGAGAGAGAGAGGTGATTAGTAAGCAGTTTTATACCCTGAGCCCAGGTGGCTCCAATCACTAACGACCCTCCTCTGCCTGCAGGAGGAACCGCCCCCTGCACTGCAGAGGAGGAGCCGTGACACCCCCCTCCTTAAAATGAGGGTCCCACCCTCAACCCAACTTCCTCCAACATATTCAAAATAATTCAAATTTCCCAAAAAACAAATAAACAACAAAAATACCAATCCCGGCTCCTAGCAGTATCTCCGTGTCCCCCAGTTGACTGTCCGCCCCTCAAACTCAGCAGCCCTGGTACCTGGGGAGCAATTTAAGAGAAAAGAGGCGCAGATAGCCCGTAGGGGTCAGCAGAGAAAAGCTACAAGCTAGGTTAAAGGAGCACGGGACAGAGCATCAGCAATGATATTATCCTTACCACTAATGTGTCTAATATCAAGGTTGAAAGGTTGCAAGAACAAAGCCCAACGCATCAGGCGCTGGTTTGGGTTTTGCAGAGACCTCAGAAAAACAAGTGGGTTGTGGTCAGTGAACACAGTTAAAGGGGTCAAACCAGAACCAACATAGACCTCGAAGTGCTGTAAAGCCCAAATGAGACCTAAAGCCTCCTTTTCAATTACAGAATAGTTTTTCTGATACTTATTAAATTTTCGGGAGAAGAAACTGACTGGACACTCAACCTTGTCGTCATTCTCCTGGAGAAGCACAGCCCCAGCACCGATTTGACTGGCGTCTACCTGCAATTTGAAAGGTTTCCCAAAATTTGGTGCTGCCAACACAGGTGCCAAACACAAAAGAGTCTTAACTGCATCAAATGCCTCTTGACACTGGGTGGACCAGATAAATTCAGCCTTGGCCTTCAACAGATTGGTCAGTGGGGACACTACTACCGAAAAGTTTACAAAAAGCACGGTAGTACCCCGCCATTTCCAGGAAGCGCATCAGTTCTTTCTTTGTAGAGGGCTGTGGGAACTGCTTCACAGCCTGAACCTTGGCTTCTACGGGACAGACAAATCCCTGACCAACAACCTTGCCAAAGTATGTGACTTTGGCAAACTCACTTTGGCAAACTCACATTTTGCCAAATCAATACCTGTGTCCAACATAGACTGCATCTCTTTTTCCAGTTTTAGTCTCTTCTCCTCAGATACACGATAAAATCTGTGTTTGATAGGCTTATCATCTCCGATGTCTATATCATGTTCAATTAAGTGGGTTTGTGATGGAGTGTCAGAAAACAAAACAGGGTAGTTTCTAATAAGAGCTACCAATTCATCACATTTCTCAGAGTCTAAATGATCTACCAAAACCCCAAGGTTTTGCAAAGTCTGAGAGTTTTTCAACCGACCTTGTAAGACCTGGTTTGGCTTACTTGTACACTGACACGTATGACAAGTTTTAATAAACTGAGATACATCCCGCTTTAAATGTGGCCAGAAAAAATAACGAAGTATACGATCATACGTTTTACGAACACCCATATGACCTGCCACATCACCATGTGAAGTTTGCAACACTTTATTTCGCAAAGTAGTAGGTACAACTATTTGAAAGACTGGTTCTCCTAGACCCTGATCATAGTGTGGAACCCATTTCCTGACCAACAGCCCATCAAGAAGAAAATAACACTGAGCACTATTCCTCACCACTGAATCAGGAACCACTTTATCAAACAGATCAGCCAAATTAGTATCGGCTTTTTGCTCAGCCATCAATGAATCTCTAGAACTAGTCAACTGTTCTGTCTGGAGTTTGACTGGCAACTCAAGACTTTCTGGCTTACTCTCAATCTCCTTACGAGAGGCTGCGCGGGTAACCGCACAAACTGGAAATACCTCAGGAGACACAGTTTTGATCCGGAGATTCCCTTGCAGGGGACACTGAAGGTTGCTTCTTACAGATGTTTAATTTGCCATCTGCCCACACCTTACTACCTGCCAAGTCATTCCCCAAAATCATGTGGACTCCCTCTACTGGCAACTGGGGTCTAACCCCAACATCTACATCACCCTCTACCAGACCACATTTTAGGGTAACTTCATGTAAAGGACAAGAGAATGGAACTAAACCCATACCACATACCATTACACAACGGCCAGTATCAGACTCTTTAGAGAACGGCAAAACAGATTCCAGAATAAAAGAATCTAAAGCTCCAGTGTCTCTTAGGATCTTGATTTTAACATTCTGGTTGCCATCTACCAGGGACACTACACCATCTGAAATAAAGGCTGAAAAATCACAGCGGGAAACCTGAGAATCAAACTCAACTAGTGGTTGAAACAGCTCACCCTGGTGGTCAGAGGCTGTAACAGGAGCTGCCATCATAGCAGGTTTAACTTGACCTGACTGTTTTGAATGAAGCCGAGGACAATCTTTCTTCCAATGTCCTTCAACTAAACAGTAGCGACAAGTATTAGCATTAACCGGTGCTTTAAGTCCTCCAGACCCAAACTTCTGCCGAGGCCTTTTGAAAAAATCTCCAAAAAAAGGTGACCTCCTATTCCTAGGAGTAAAGTTATTTTTATGGTACATGTCACTGTTTGACTCAAAATGGCTTTTATGTGTTAGCCTGTACTCATCTGCAAGGATGGCTGCATCACTTGGAGACTTAACTTTACGTTCATTCATGTATGTAGCAACCTGGTCAGACACAGAATTTTTTAACTGTTCTAACACAATCAAATTAGACAGACCCTCAAAAGTACTAACTTCAGAAGCTGTACACCAACGATTGAATGCAGAAGTCAAATCACAAACAAACTCAGAATAGGTTTGTGAATCTAACTTTTTCCTGTAACGAAAACGTTGACGATATGCCTCTGGCACAAGCTCGTAGACCTTCAGAACTGCTGATTTAACTTTAGCATAAACTTTACTGTCAGCTACACTCAGTGCTGCAAAAGCCTCACGTGCTTTACCTGTAAGTACACATTGCAACAACATAGTCATGTCCAAATCTGACCAAGCTCTAGCTTCCGCAATACGCTCAAATAAAGTAAAGTATGTGTCTGGATCTGACTCAAATTTAGGCAACAAACGAAGATTCTGTGAAACATCAAACTGGGGTAGTCTTTCCGGTCTATTAGCATTTCTCAATCGCTCTATCTCTAATTGCATTTGCAACAGTTCCCTCTGCTGCTCAAAAGTTAATGAAGGGCTAGACTGAAAACTTGCACCCTCACTACTAGCAGACTGACCGCCAAAAACACCCATTTCCCTAAGACCCTGCTTTAAGCTAGTTTTAACAGTCTCTTTAATTTTTTTATCAACAATCTCAATCTGATAATGTTCAGCAATTTCAATTAACTGTTCCTTAGTACACAACTCTAAGGCTACCTCTGAAGGAGCTTGAACAAAACTACTCAAAATGGAAGACATTTTCCTCAACCAATACAACTATAACAAATGCTCAAAAAAACACAACTCACCTGCTGTCAATCTGGGTTCAAGGACAGGAGCCACACCCCACTATCCTCCAAAACTACTAACTAACTGGCCCTGGTCTTCGTGCAGTCACATGTGGTGGGGTTTTATGCACACAAAACCAGTGGAGTGGAAAAGACAACCAGAAACTGGCGGCCCTCCCATAACCACGGAGGTGCTCCCGAGCCGATGTAGGGGAAAAGGGAAAGGGATGCTCTACCCACGTTCACTGCCACCTAAAACAAAAACACCACAAGCCTCCTATTGACACTTGCTGATATGCCTCAACAGGAGAGGACTCCCACCTGAACAAAACCCAGAAAAACACAGAGTGAATTGCTTAGCTACCAAGCTAACTGAACCAAAAGAACACATGGCTCTCAACTCTCTTTTCAACAAAATTGGCCCAACCAAAACATCCACTCAAACAAAAAAAAATTGTCAATCTGAACTAAACTAACCCAAGTTAACTACTATCCCGGACGAGCCCCCACTTGTCACAAGCCGGCTCATAGCCTGTGACAAAAATGAGGGGACACGAACAACAGGTATAGGCCAATTCAAAAGTGTTCTTTATTATTAAACAAACTATTAACTTAAACTAAGAAATAGGAATGAGGTGTGGATGTATCATAATGTAAGGTGTATGTAAAGTGCATGGGTGCATGAATATGTGTGTGTGAACATGACTGAGTGAAAACTATGCAAAACTAAAAAGGAACAAACAAATCATGAGCATACCTGGAGGAGCAGAGAGAGAGAGAGAGAGAGAGGTGATTAGTAAGCAGTTTTATACCCTGAGCCCAGGTGGCTCCAATCACTAACGACCCTCCTCTGCCTGCAGGAGGAACCGCCCCCTGCACTGCAGAGGAGGAGCCGTGACACTATTGTCAAGAACTATTTTATAATTTAATATGTTTCTTGTTTGTCTATCTTTTTTATGTATTTGTCTACAAGTTTATATACGTTTACAACAAGCAAGGGGAAGATATCAGAATAGGGGCATTGGGGAATAATAACATATTGTACGGAATACATTTGTACTATAGCGAAGCCGTGTCTAGAGTAATGCAAGGTTTCTCTCATGATCATGTGAAACGTCAATTGCTATGAAATAAATGAATAAATAAAAATAAAAAATACATGGAAATGCTGGGATGTGATTCGATATGAATTACAATTATGTTTGCCAGCAGCATACCACCCTGCGTACCACTGCTGGCTTGCTTCTGAAGCTAAGCAGGGTTGGTCCTGGTCAGTTCCTGGATGGGAGACCAGATGTTGCTGGAAGTGGTATTGGAGGGCCAGTAGGAGGCAGTAATTGGGGACACTGCCCTGTGTAGGGTGCTGTCTTTCGGATGGGATGTTAAAACGGGTGTCCTGACTCTCTGAGGTCATTAAAGATCCCATGGCACTTATTGTAAGAGTAGGGTTGTTAACTTCTTTGGTATAGGGGGCAGCATTTTCACTTTTGGATGAATTTCGTGCCCATAGTGAACTGCCTCCTACTCTGTCCCACATGCTAATATATGCATATTATTATTACTATTGGATAGAAAACACTCTGAAGGTTCTAAAACTGTTTGAATGATGTCTGTGAGTATAACAGAACTCATATGGCAGGCAAAAACCTGAGAAAAAATCCAAACAGGAAGTGAAAATTCTGAGAGTGGTCGTTGTTAAAGTCATCGCCTATTCAATTCCCTGTAATATATGGATCTGTTTGCACTTCATACGCCTTCCACTAGATGTCAACAGTCAGTAAAACGTGGAATGAAGCTTATGGTGTGCTGTGGGACCGGATGGGAGGGGAATGAGTCAGTGGTCTGACAGATTGCCAGTTCTTGGTCACGCGCTTTCCTCATTATATCGTCTTGCGTTCCATAACTTATAGAGACTGAAAATAATTATCCGTTTGGAACCTTATTGGATATAAATGACAACAACATCCTGAAGATTGATTCTCTACTAAGTTTGACCAGTTTATTCGACCTGGAATATAACTTTTTGAAGTTTTCGTCCGACGTTTGCCTGCATCTGCGCGAGCGTTTGGACACGTGTACTACACATGCTAGCAAAATTAGCTAAATGGACATAAGTAATGGACATTATCGAACAGAACAACGATTTATTGTGGAACTAGGATTCCTGGCACTGCATTCTGATGAAGATGATCAAAGGTAAGGGAATATTTATGATGTAATTTCGTATTTCTGTTGACTCCAACATGGCAGAGAAATGTTGTTTATTTCTGAGCGTCATCTCAGATTATTGCATCGTATGCTTTTTCCTAAAGTTTAAAAAAAATCTGACACAGCAGTTACATTAAGAACCAGTGTATCTTTAATTATATGTAAAACATGTATCTTTCATCAAAGTTTATGATGAGTATTTCTGTTATTTGACGTGGCTGTCTGTAATTACTCCGGATATTTTGGAGGCATTTCTGAACATGGCGCCAATGTAAACCGAGATTTGTGGATATAAATATGCACATTATCGAACAAAACATACATTTTTTGTTTAACATGATGTCATATGAGTGTCATCTGATGAAGATGTTCAAAGGTTAGTGATTCATTTTATCTCTATTTCTGTTTTTTGTTATTACTATCTTTTGCTGGGAAAATGACTGTGTTTTTCTGTGGCTATGTACTGAGCAAACATAATTGTTTGGTGTGCTTTCCCCGTAAATACTTTTTGAAATCAGACATGTTGGCTGGATTCACAACATGTGTAGCATGTGTAGTAATTTGGTGTCTTTCATGTGTGATTTCATGAAGTATAGATTTTTATAGTAATATATTGGAATTTGGCGCGCTACATTTTTTCTGGATTTTGGCCAAGTGGGACGTTAGCGTCCCACATATCCTAGAGAAGTTAACCCTGGTGTCCTGGCTAAATTCCCAATCTGGCCATCAAACCATCACGGTCACCTAATAATCCCCAGTTTACAATAGGCTCATTCATCCCCCTCCTCTCCCCTGTAACTATTCCCCAGGTCGTTGCTGCAAATGAGAACGTGTGCTCAGTCAACATACCTGGTAAAAATAACGGATAAATAAATAACGTTCATGAATATTAAGACTATACGCACTACATGTTACACACATAGACACTCAACCATGCAAATTGGCGGAGTTATTATTTATTTGGAAAGCACACATTATAGTCTTACTCTTATACAGACGTCGTACACACTCTCACGAAATCACATCCAATATCATACACATCATCCTACTCAGATTTACTACACACAATATCTTGTCCCAATTTTCTAACATCTGTGGCATTGGGTCATAGGCAAACAGGCAAGGGAAGAATACACATTTTGAAAGAACCTATTTCTAGAATTCTAAATATCAGACATTTGAAAGCTCTAATTTTGACCTTCATAATACCTCTGATGGCAGCAACTTTACAAGCACCAATTATGGTCAATTTAGCCTGAGAATAGTATCTAGTTATGGTAAGGGGTGAAATAAGTATAGCTAGTTATAATTGTAACGGTTTGGCAGATAAAAAAAAGAAGAACATTCTTTACATGGCTAAAAGAAAAGAAACATAACATATACTGTTTACAGGAAACTCACTCTACATCCTTAGATGAAGTTGCGTGGAAAAAGGAATGGGGTGGTGAAATAATTTTCTGTCATGGACAAAGGAACTCAAAGGGTGTGATGATATTAATTAACAAAAATGTAGATCTTAATGTACAAATAGTCAGGAAGGATTCACAAGGAAGGTGGATCTTTTTGGATATGAAAGTGGACGAAAAAGAGATTGGGCTATTTAATCTATATGGTCCAAATCAGGATGATCCACACTTCTTCGAAAACATTTATACCAATTTATTGAATTTACAAGCAACAAATGATCAAATCATTATGGTAGGAGATATATAACACAGTGTTAAGTACCTCAATGGACCGTAAAGGTAATCACTCTACAAACTATCGTCACTGTGCCCTTAAGGAAATCACAAATATTATGGAAACATTAGAAATAATGGATATTTGGAGACTAAAAAACCCCGACATAGTGAGATATATATGGAGGAGACTTAATTAAGCTAGTCGTCTTGATTACTTTCTTGTCTCTTTTTCTCTTGCATCAAAGGTTAAAAAAGTTTTAATAGGAGACAGAATGTGATAGGATAATTATCTAATTGGCATTCACATAACTCTTATATATTTTCCACGTGGACGGGGATATTGGAAATTTAATCAAAGTTTACTGGAGAACAACTTATTTTTAACTAAGACAAAATAATATTTAACTGAATTTTTTCAGTATAATAAAGGTTCAGCAAATCTCCTTATTGTTTGGGATACCTTTAAATGTACCTTCAGAGGTCATTCAATATTCATCAATAATAAAAAAGCAGTTTCTGGCTAAAGAGAAAAGACTAACAAGGGAAATACATGAACTAATAGTACAGGTATATAGCAATAAAAACGATACTACAGAGATACAGAGATAAGTTAGAGGAAAAACAAAAAGAACCTGAGGAACTTATTCAAGAACGATCTAATGTAATATATTACAAAAATAAAGCAAAATGGAAGGAATATGGAGAAAAATGCACAAAATTCTTCCTGAATCTCCAATACAGGAACGCTAACAAAAATAATTTTCAATAACCCGTTACTGAAGACGGAGTCATTTATGATTCTCTGAATGATATTTAAAAAAAGGATGTTCTCTTTCCGTCTCATCCTCTCCCACTGAATGAATGAAGATTACCGTAAGGAATTCTTTCCAAATAATATAAAAACATTGAAAATTAACAAACGCACAGAAAGATCAGTGGCAAGGCCAAATTACAATGGAATAACGTTTTGAGGCTATTAAATCCTTTCAGTTGGAAAAACTCCAGGTAGAGGTACAGTTGAAGTCGGAAGTTTACATACACTTAGGTTGGAGTCATTAAAACTTGTTTTTCAACCACTCCACAAATTTTTGTTAACAAACTACAGATTTGGCAAGTCGGTTATGATCTGCTTTGTGCATGACACAAGTAATTTTTCCAACACTTGTTTACAGACAGATTATTTCACTTATAATTCACTGTATCACAATTCCATTGGGCCAGAAGTTTACATACACTATGTTGACTGTGCCTTTAAACAGCTTGGAAAATTGCAGAAAATAATGTCATGGCTTTAGAAGCTTCTGATCGGCTAATTGACATAATTTGAGTCAATTGGAGGTGTACCTGTGGATGTGTTTCAAAGTCTACCCTCAAACAACATGGGACCACGCAGCCGCCATACCGCTCAGGAAGGAGACGTGTTCTGCCTCCTGGAGATGAATGTACTTTGGTACAAAAAGTGCAAATCAATCCCAGAACAACAGCAAAGGACGTCGTGAAGATGCTGGAGGGAACAGGTACAAAAGTATCTATATCCACAGTAAAACATATCCTATATCGACATAACCTGAAAGGCCGCTCAGCAAGGAAGAAGCCACTGCTCCAAAACCGGCATAAAAAATACAGACTACGGTGTACAACTGCACATGGGTACAAAGATCGTACTTTTTGGAGAATTGTCCTCTGGTCTGATGAAACAAAACTAGAACTGTTTGGCCTTAATGACAATCGTTATGTTTGGAGGAAAAAGGGGGAGGCTTGCAAGCCAAAGAACACCATCCCAACCGTGAATCACGGGGGTAGCAGCATCACGTTGTGTGGGTGCCTTGCTGCAGGAAGGACTGGTGCACTTCACAAAATAGATGGCATCATGACAGAGGAAAATTATGTGGATGTATTGAAGCAACATCTCAAGACATCAGTCAGGAAGTTAAAGCTTGGTTGCATATGGGTCTTCCAAATGGACAATGATCCCAAGCATACTTCCAAAGTTGTGGCAAAATGGCTTAAGGACAACAAAGTCAAGGTATTGGAGTGGCCATCACAAAGCCCTGACCTCAATCCTATAGAAAATTTGTGGGCAGAACTGAAAAAGTGTGTGCGAGCAAGGAGGCCTACAAACCTGACTCAGTTACACCAGCTCTGTCAGGAGGAATGGGCCAAAATTCACCCAACTTATTGTGGGAAGCTTGTGGCAAGCTACCCAAAACGTTTGACCCAAGTTAAACAATTTAAAGGCAATGCTACCAAATAGTAATTGAGTGTATGTAAACTTCTGGCCCACTGGGAATGTGATGAAAGAAAAAAAGCTGAAATAAATAATTCTCTCTACTATTATTCTGACATTTCACATTCTTAAAATAAAGTGGTGATCCTAGCTGACTTAGGACAGGGAATTTTTACGAATATTAAATGTCAGGAGTTGTGAAAAACTGAGTTTAAATTTAGTTGGCTAAGGTGTATGTAAACTTCCTACTTCAAATGTATTTCAAGCCTTTTTTTTTACTAAAAGCTCCATTGTTAGATTGCTTTAACTACTCCTATAGAAATGGTAGTCTGTCAGGTACTCAGCAGGAAGGTCTGATTTCTCTATTATTAAAACAAGACCCAGATGGCAAATATAAAGACCCGGTCTATCTAACAAACTGGAGGCCCCTTACACTTCAATGTTGTGATGCAAAAATACTAGCGAAATGCACTCAGAATTAAAAGGGTTTTAACAGATATTGTTCATCCTGATCAGACAGGTTTTTTGCATGGATGATACATTGGAGATAATAAACGACAACTACTAGAAATAAGAGAACATCATGAAACATCTAAGAAGCCAGGCCTGGTATTTATTGCAGATTTTGAAAAGGCATTTGATAAAGTAAGACTGGATTTTATTTATAAATGCCTGGATTTTTTCAATTTCGGTGATTCTCTTATAACATGGGTAAAAGTAATGTATAGCAACCCCAGGTGTAAAACAATAAATAACGGCTACTTCTCAGAGAGTTTTGAATTGTCAAGAGGAGTTAAAGAAGGGTGTCCGCTGTCACCATATCTGTTCGTTATGGCCATCGAAATGCTAGCTATTAAAATCAGATCCAATAACAACATTAGAGGATTAGAAATCCAATGCTTAAAATCAAAGGTGTCCGTGTATGCCGATGACTCAAGTTTTATATTAAGTCCGCAAGCTAGATCCCTGCAATGTCTCTTTGAAGATCTAGATAACTTTTCTGTACTCTCTGGACTGAAACCTAATTATGATAAGTGTACAATATTACGTATTGGATCTTTAAAAAATACAACTTTTACATTACCCTGTAGTTTACCTATAAAATGGGCTGATGGTGAAGTAGACATACTTGGTATTCATATCACAAAAGATATAAATAAGATCTCCACAATGAATTTCGAATGGAAACCAAATAGAAATAGACAAAAGGTCGTAAATTCCTGGAGGAGATTATCTCCTCATGGCCACAGTATAAAGAGAGAGTAAAGTTTCATAGAGAGAACAAAGTAATTTCTTCCACCTCACAGAACTGGAGAACCGAAGAAACATTTATGTTCTGGAGAAGGTATAAAAGATCGGTGAAGAATCCAGCTGCGAAATGGTCCGTTTGGTACAATTTTTTGAAACTCATGGGAGACAATACGGCCACATTACCATAACGCTGTTTATATAATAGCCTCAGATATGAGGCTTACATCTAATTGTTGTATAAGATGAATGAGTGAGGATGATACTGTTTGTGAAATTGTGTAATGTGATTTTGGACTGTTTAATGAAGGAAACTCCAATTCCCTTTGGAGTTTAACTAAATCAGAGGACTGCCCATGAGCCCAGGTAGGGTGGGGCATCCTGGAACAGGCCCTTTTCTGCAATTCCGAATAAAACCCCCACTTGAGAATTTCTCGACAGACCATGTTGAGGTTGAGGTTGCAGACCAGCTTACCTCAATAACGAGAGGGCCAAGGTTTGAGACCAGACTACTGAATCTTTTAACCATCTCACGTGGCTAAACTCTTAGACTATCGATACCGACAAAATAAGAACAAGTCTTTGATATTAACTTTATAATATTTTGGGCTAGTTTTCAGGCCTTACGGGCGTGTTTTGAGTAGTCATTGGACTAGAAAAAGTAATTGCATTAAATCACTGTTTGGATGTGTCTGTTAGTAATGTTTTATTTTTATGTTAATGAATAAGAGAGAACAAATGACATTCGATAACTAGTTGTCACTGTGTTAACCACAACCAACATGTTGGATCTCTGTTTAGGGGTCAGTGCTCTAAAATGGGGAACAGTCTATCTGGGGAGAGAGCGGACGGGGCCCCTGCCTCTAAAATGCATCTCTCTGGGGGACATGACACCAAAGCTACGAGGTAAGATGAGAATTTTATGAAGAATTTATTAAGTTTATTTCCAAAACTTTCTTTCCACAATATTTTCACATTTGTTTTTTAATCAGAAATGATTGCTTATAGGTACCTTCAATATTACTGATCTCATATTTATTATCAATAGATGTTAGATGTGTATGAAAAAAGTTTTTTGCAAATGCTATATATCCATTGTTTAGCAGGAGTGGAATGTCTGTATCCTGTATATCTGACTGTGATATGTGGTTGTCCCGCCTAGATATCTATATATCCATTGTTTAGCAGGAATGGAATGTTGGTATCCTGTATATTTGACTGTGATTTGTGGTTGTCTCACCCAGATATCTATATATCAATTGTTTATCAGGAATGGAATGTTGGTATCCTGTATATTTGACTGTGATATGTGGTTGTCTCACCCAGATGTCTATATATCCATTGTTTAACAGGAATGGAATGTTGGTATCCTGTATATTTGACTGTGATATGTGGTTGTCTCACCCAGATATCTAAAGATGAATGCACTTACAGATGCCATGTTAATTTGACACCGTTTCTCACAGCAGGAAAATACCAGCAAATGTGCATTTAATGTGTAAATTACACACTTTAGAAGTCTTTATAAAGCCTTGTAGTGGTTTAATCATTTCTTTAAACAATATGAGATAATTCACCAACATTTCTGAAAATGTATATATAGCGTTTTGGAATGAAACTCATGTTTCCCATGTGAGCTCAGATTAGATGAGAGATGTAATGTTTGTCTCTGTTGTGTTGAAGCCCAATCAAGCAGGAGAGACCAGTCTCCCCTGTACCCAGCTGTGTGTCCATGAAGAGTGACCAGTCTATGAAACCTCCTATAAAGTTTAGAGAGGGAGACTTTTCTCCAGAACAAAGGTAAGAAGAACTCATAAGTCATGGTCAGTGAGTTAAACCACACTGTCTCTAGTCATTTCTCCTCTTCCAATTTCCCATTTCTTTCTGTTGTTTTCATAATCCATAGGCTAATCTTTTTGTCCATTTTCACAGCCCTAAAACAATATTAAACAAACACAACACTCCCTCCCTGTGTGTGTGTGTGTGTGTGTGTGTGTGTGTGTGTGTGTGTGTGTGTGTGTGTGTGTGTGTGTGTGTGTGTGTGTGTGTGTGTGCGTGTGCGTGTGCGCGTGTGTGTGTGTGCGTGTGTGCGGCTACATGTCGCCCCAAAATAAGATGTAGGCCTATCACGAGCAAATTTTTTGGGCTAGTTTTCAGGCCATGTGGGCGGGTTTTGAGTAGTCGTTGGGCAAGAAAAAGTAATTACATTAAATCACCTGACTGTTTGGTATCCTGTATATCTGACTGTGATATGTGGTTGTCTCACCTAGATATCTATATATCCATTGTTTATCAAGAATGGAATGTCTGTATCCTGTATATTTGACTGTGATATGTGGTTGTCTCACCCAGATATCTATATATCCATTGTTTAACAGGAATGGAATGTTGGTATCCTGTATATTTGACTGTGATATGTGGTTGACTCATCTAGATATCTATATATCCATTGTTTAGCTGGAATGGAATGTTGGTATCCTGTATATTAGACTGTGATATGTGGTTGTCTCACCCAGATATCTAAAGATGAATGCACTTACAGATGCCATGTTAATTTGACACCGTTTCTCACAATAGGAAAATACCAGCAAATGTGCATTTAATGTGTAAATTACACACTTTAGAAGTCTTTATAAAGCCTTGTAGTGGTTTAATCATTTCTTTAAACAATATGAGATAATTCACCAACATTTCTGAAAATGTATATATAGCGTTTTGGAATGAAACTCATGTTTCCCATGTGAGCTCAGATTAGATGAGAGATGTAATGTTTGTCTCTGTTGTGTTGAAGCCCAATCAAGCAGGAGAGACCAGTCTCCCCTGTACCCAGCTGTGTGTCCATGAAGAGTGACCAGTCTATGAAACCTCCTATAAAGTTTAGAGAGGGAGACTTTTCTCCAGAACAAAGGTAAGAAGAACTCATAAGTCATGGTCAGTGAGTTAAACCACACTGTCTCTAGTCATTTCTCCTCTTCCAATTTCCCATTTCTTTCTGTTGTTTTCATAATCCATAGGCTAATCTTTTTGTCCATTTTCACAGCCCTAAAACAATATTAAACAAACACAACACTCCCTCCCTGTGTGTGTGTGTGTGTGTGTGTGTGTGTGTGTGTGTGTGTGTGTGTGTGTGTGTGTGTGTGTGTGTGTGTGTGTGTGTGTGTGCGTGTGCGTGTGCGCGTGTGTGTGTGTGCGTGTGTGCGGCTACATGTCGCCCCAAAATAAGATGTAGGCCTATCACGAGCAAATTTTTTGGGCTAGTTTTCAGGCCATGTGGGCGGGTTTTGAGTAGTCGTTGGGCAAGAAAAAGTAATTACATTAAATCACCTGACTGTTTGGTATCCTGTATATCTGACTGTGATATGTGGTTGTCTCACCTAGATATCTATATATCCATTGTTTATCAAGAATGGAATGTCTGTATCCTGTATATTTGACTGTGATATGTGGTTGTCTCACCCAGATATCTATATATCCATTGTTTAACAGGAATGGAATGTTGGTATCCTGTATATTTGACTGTGATATGTGGTTGACTCATCTAGATATCTATATATCCATTGTTTAGCTGGAATGGAATGTTGGTATCCTGTATATTAGACTGTGATATGTGGTTGTCTCACCCAGATATCTAAAGATGAATGCACTTACAGATGCCATGTTAATTTGACTCAGTTTCTCACAATAGGAAAATACCAGCAAATGTGCATTTAATGTGTAAATTACCCACTTTAGAAGTCTTTATAAAGCCTTGTAGTGGTTTAATCATTTCTTTAAACAATATGAGATAATTTACCAACATTTCTGAAAATGGATATATAGCTTTTTGGAATGAAACTATTCTTATGTTTCCCCATCTGAGCTCAGAGTAGATGAGATGTAATGTTTGTCTCTGCTGTGTTGAAGCCCAATCAAGCAGGAGAGACCAGCCTCCCATGTACCCAGCTGTGTGTTCATGAAGAGTGACCAGTCTATGGATCATCCTATAATGTTTAGAGAGGGAGACTTTTCTACTGAACAAAGGTAAGAAGAACTCACGTGTCATGGTCAGTGAGTTAAACAACACTGTCTAGTCATTTCTCCTCTCCCATTTTCCCATTTCTTTCTGTTGTTTTCATAATCCATAGGCTAATCCTTTTGTCCATTTTCATAATCATTAAACAATATTAAACAAACACAACATTTCCTCCCTGTGTGTGTGTGTGTGTGTGTGTGTGTGTGTGTGTGTGTGTGTGTGTGTGTGTGTGTGTGTGTGTGTGTGTGTGTGTGTGTGTGTGTGTGTGTGTGTGTGTGTGTGTGTGTGTGTGTGTGTGTGTGTGTGTGTGTGTGTGTGATACCGGTTTATCCCACTAGGTAAACTCCTCTATCATTTCCTTGTAACTATCTACTGTTTGTTTATGCATTTCTGTGAATTACTTAGTTAGTAAATAAATTATTTTAAGACAATTGATGTATGGATGACTCGTAGTGAAGACTGGGTTCGTGCAGATAACCAACAACTTACGACGTTTGGAATGAGACTAACGTGAGGTAAAGAAGAATTCATTAATCAGAAGACTATTGATCAGATATGAAAATATCTGAAAAGTTACATTAGGAAAATTATAACTTTGTAATCTCAATATTTTCCTTGGTGCCCCGACTTCCTAGTTAATTACAGTTACATGATTAATCAGTTTAACTTCTTCTTAAGCCGGGCACAATATGACAACAGCCACTTCAAGTGCAGGGCGCGAAATTCAAAAGATATTTTTTAGAAATATTTAACTTTCACACATTAACAAGTCCAATACAGCAAATAAATGAAAGATAAACATCTTGTGAATCCAGCCAACATGTCCGATTTTTAAAATGTTTTACAGCGAAAACACCACGTATATTTATGTTAGCTCACCATCACATACAAAAAAGGACAGACATTTTTCACAGCACAGGTAGCATGCACAAAACCAACCTAACTAACCAAGAACCAACCAAACTAACCAAGAAACAACTTCATGAGATGACAGTCTTATAACATGTTATACAATAAATCTATGTTTTGTTCGAAAATGTGCATATTTGAGGTATAAATCAGTTTTACATTTCCGATTTCTTAAGTGTTTTACAGCGAAAACACAATATAGCATTATATTAGCTTACCACAATAGCCAGAAACACAAGCCATTTACCAGCAGTAAAAGTTAGCGATCATAACAAACCAGCAAAAGATATATAATTTTGGACTAACCTTGATAAGCTTCATCAGATGACAGTCCTATAACATCAGGTTATACATACACTTATGTTTTGTTCGAAAATGTGCATATTTAGAGCTGAAATCAGTGGTTATACATTATGCTAATGTAGCCAGTTTTTCCCACAACGTCCGGATATTTTTCTGACACTCACATATTCTGACCAAATAACTATTCATAAACATTACAAAAAAATACATGTTGTAAAGGAAATGATAGATACACTAGTTCTTAATGCAATCGCCGTGTTAGAATTCTAAAAATAACTTCATTACGATATGTAGTTTACGTTATGGCGAGAGCGTGCCCAAAACCTGGCCGCAAACTACTAGTACACATGTACAACAGATATATGAAATAACATCATAAAATGGGTCCTACTTTTGATGATCTTCCATCAGAATGTTGTACAAGGGGTCCTTTGTCCAGAACAATCGTTGTTGGGATTTAGAATGTCCTCTTCTCCAGTCAATTAGCACGGAAAGCTAGCAAAGTGGCGCGAAGCTCTCCTTCCTGAACATACGCAGACAAAGCAACACGCCTAACATCCCGAAAAAATTTCAATAATCTAATAAAACTATATTGAAAAAACATACTTTACGATGATATTGTCACATTTATCAAATAAAATCAAAGCCGGAGATATTAGTCGTCTATAACGACAGCTTTTCAGAAGGCAATACCAGGTCCCTTCTCGCGCGTTCCAGAAAACAGGAAATTGGGGTCACGTCATGCCAAGAGCTTTTATTCGACCTCAGATCATGTTATACACTCCATTTCTTCTCTCACTGCCTGTTGACATCTAGTGGAAGGCGTATGAAGTGCATGTATACTAATACATATCAAGCACATTTATAGGCAGGCCCTACAACAGAGCATCGATTTCAGATTTTCCACTTCCTGTCAGGAAGTTTGCTGCAAAATGAGTTCTGTTTTACTCACAGATATAATTCAAATGGTTTTAGAAACTAGAGAGTGTTTTCTATCCAATAGTAATAATAATATGCATATTGTATGAGCAAGAATTGAGTACGAGGCCATTTGAAATGGGCACCTTTTATCCAGGCTACTCAATACTGCCCCTGCAGCCCAAACAGGTTAATCGCGTAATAATAATTACAGAGAGTCATTTGATAAAGATTAATCTTCAGATTAATGACGCCAAAGACACGACATGAGGATACAGAATCAATAGACCATTTATTTTGGTATTGCCCTCAGGTAGCCTGTTTCTTGTCTCAGGTTCAGGAATGGCTGAAAATGCATAGATTTGATCTAAAATTGACCCTAGAAATAGTACTGTTGGGAGATCTGGAGAGACCGGGTCAGTCAATTACTAATATACTAATACTCTTAGTACAAGTATTTATCTTCAACTCGCAATCTGTGGATTCTATTGGATTAGATAGATTGAAATTGTACGTTAAACATCACAGCATTGTTGAAAGATATATGTTGCGTAGAAATCCGAACATGGTGGCCAGCAGAGATGGGTGGGATAGGCTAAGAGAAGCTGAGGGTTGGGATGTGGAATTGGAGACAAGAGGGAGTGGAGTTGCTGTGCCGGAGATAGAATGTAAAGATACAAATAAAAAATAAAGTCAAAATAAAACATAACAAAAAGTCAGTTTGAATGACAGTGAGGGGAAAAGTTTTTACAGCTAATGCCGGTTTGCCTGAGGCTGATGCGGTGCAGGTGTTTGTACACACTCCCATTCAAATAAACGCATACAAGAACACACACATCCATGTAATAGTGCCAGACATGCACAAAAACGTATACAGTTGGCATTTGTTAGGGTTGCATCAATTCAATCTGGTATAAGGACAAGTATGACAATGAGTCACTAATTGTATGCTATGTATTTTTTATTAACTAAGTAATAAATGGCAAATGCAACTTTCGTATATACGGGTTCACTGCACCACCCCGCAGGGTGGAACAAGGAACTGACTTGTTCCTGACAAGGATATTATAATATACTCATGACAGAGATAGTTCCCGCTTCCGAGCCGGCCTGTCAGAGTAGAGACTGGGCGTGGTTTAGACTCACCCAGCCTATCGCCGTCGCTCAGGCTAGTCCTAGCCTCTTTGCGCTCTTTGGTGTCCCGGCGCTGTTGCTGTGTAGATTACGCTCCCTCACCCCAGAGACTGAGGTCAGACAGCTCTGCAACATTGTCTGAGCTATTTGCACCTGCATACAAAGCCCACTGTTCTCGCTCAAGGCTATCCACAGCTTCCCAGCACACGTATCTGGGGCTAACTGTTACTTCCAGCACACACACACAGACACCCAGGCGCCCAGGCCAACAGTTGCTAATATTCAATCACATTGAGTATTCAATCACAATCACATTTGTATTGGGTTGTAGTGCATAACTCAGAACCTCACACATTGCTGTTATGATTTTAGTTGTTCTTGATGTCCTTTGTTTTTTGTTGTTTTTTCTGCATTGCTGTTTCCTGTTTTCTTCTGTCTTTTTCTTTTTTATCTTTTGTTCATTCTCTTGGTTGTTGGTGCATTGGGGGGGGGGGGGGGGTGTTGGGGGTGGGAATTAATTGTATTTTTTTTCTTCTTTTTTTCTAGGGGGGCACTGTGGGAGAGGTCTCAAATAGTTGAGGGACAGCTATTGGGGAACTGTGGGAGGATTTTGGAGGGTTTGGGTTCACGTTTTTTGGTTTGGTGTGAGATCTGTCAATGTGCACTTGAGCAGGGCATTGACCCTGTATAATTCTGTGTGTCGCTCTGAATGTAATTATATATTTTTTTATAATAGTAAAAAAAAAGATGTAGGGCAAATATTTTGGGCTAGTTTTCAGGCCTTACGGGCGGGTTTTGAGTAGTCATTGGGCTAGAAAAAGTAATTGCATTAAATCACTGTTTGGATGTGTCTGTTAGTAATGTTTTATTTCTATGATAATGAATAAGAGAGAACAAATTACATTCAATAATTACTTGTCACTGTGTTAAACACAACCAACATGTTGGGTCTCTGTTTAGGGGTCAGTGCTCTAAAATGGGGAACAGTTTCTCTGCGGAGAGAGAGGACGGGGCCACTGCCTCTAAAATGTATCTCTCTGGGGGACATGACACCAAAGCTACGAGGTAAGATAACAATTTTATGAGGAATTTATTAAGTTTATTTCCAAAACTTTCTTTCCACAATTTTTTCACATTTGTTTTTTAACCAGAAATGTTTGCTTATAGGTGCCTTCAATATTACTGATCTCATATTTATTATTAATAGATGTTAGATGTGTATGAAAAAAGTTTTTTGCAAATGCTATATATCCATTGTTTAGCAGGAGTGGAATATCTGTATCCTGTATATCTGACTGTGATATGTGGTTGTCTCACCCAGATATCTATATATCCATTGTTTAACAGGAATGGGATGTTGGTATCCTGTATATTTGACTGTGATTTGTGGTTGTCTCACCCAGATATCTATATATCCATTGTTTATCAGGAATGGAATGTTGGTATCCTGTATATCTGACTGTGATATGTGGTTGTCTCACCCAGATATCTATATATCCATTATTTAACAGGAATGGAATGTTGGTATCCTGTATATTTGACTGTGATTTGTGGTTGTCTCACCCAGATATCTATATATCCATTGTTTAGCAGGAATGGAATGTTGGTATCCTGTATATTTGACTGTGATATGTGGTTGTCTCACCCAGATATCTAAAGATGAATGCACTTACAGATTCCATGTTAATTTGACTCAGTTTCTCACAATAGGAAAATACCAGCAAATGTGCATTTAATGTGTAAATTACCTACTTTAGAAGTCTTTATAAAGCCTTGTAGTGGTTTAATCATTTCTTTAAACAATATGAGATAATTTCTGAAAATGTATATATAGCGTTTTGGAATGAAACTCTTGTTTCCCATCTGAGCTCAGAGTAGATGAGAGATGTAATGTTTGTCTCTGTTGTGTTGAAGCCCAATCAAGCAGGAGAGACCAGCCTCCCCTGTACCCAGCTGTGTGTCCATGAAGAGTAACCGGTCTATGGGTCTACCTATACTGTTTAGAGAGGGAGACTTTTCTCCAAAACAAAGGTAAGAAGAACTCATGGGTCATGGTCAGTGAGTTTAACAACACTGTCTCTAGTCATTTCTCCTCTTCCATTTTCCATTTCTTTCTGTTGTTTTCATAATCCATAGGCTAATTCTTTTGTCCATTTTCACAGTCCTAAAACAGTATTAAACAAACACAACATTTTTCCCTCCATGTGCGTGTGTGTGTGTGTGTGTGTGTGTGTGTGTGTGTGTGTGTGTGTGTGTGTGTGTGTGTGTGTGTGTGTGTGTGTGTGTGTGTGTGTGTGTGTGTGTGTGGCTACCTGTCGCCCCACAATAAGATGTAGGCTTACCACGGGCAAATTTTTTGGGCTAGTTTTCAGGCCTTGTGGGCGGGTTTTGAGTAGTCGTTGGGCAAGAAAAAGTAATTACATTAAATCCCCTGACTGTTTGGTTTCCTGTATATCTGACTGTGATATGTGGTTGTGTCACCCAGATATCTATATATCCATTGTTTATCAAGAATGGAATGTCTGTATCCTGTATATTTGACTGTGATATGTGGTTGTCTCACCCATTGTTTATCAGGAATGGAATGTTGGTATCCTGTATATTTAATTGTGCTATGTGGTTGTCTCACCTAGATATCTATATATCCATTGTTTAGCAGGAATGGAATGTCTGTATCCTGTATATTTGACTGTGATATGTGGTTGTCTCACCCAGATATCTATATATCCATTGTTTAGCAGGAATTTAATGTTGGTATCCTGTATATTTGACTGTGATATGTGGTTGTCTCACCCAGATAACTAAAGATGAATGCACTTACAGATGCCATGTTAATTTGACTCAGTTTCTCACAATAGGAAAATACCAGCAAATGTGCATTTAATGTGTAAATTACCCACTTTAGAAGTCTTTATAAAGCCTTGTAGTGGTTTAATCATTTCTTTAAACAATATGAGATAATTTCTGAAAATGTATATATAGCGTTTTGGAATGAAACTCTTGTTTCCCCATCTGAGCTCAGAGTAGATGAGAGATGTAATGTTTGTCTCTGTTGTGTTGAAGCCCAATCAAGCAGGAGAGACCAGCCTCCCCTGTACCCAGCTGTGTGTCCATGAAGAGTAACCGGTCTATGGGTCTACCTATACTGTTTAGAGAGGGAGACTTTTCTCCAAAACAAAGGTAAGAAGAACTCATGGGTCATGGTCAGTGAGTTTAACAACACTGTCTCTAGTCATTTTTCCTCTCCCATTTTCCCATTTCTTTCTGATGTTTTCATAATCCATAGGCTAATTCTTTTGTCCATTTTCACAGTCCTAAAACAGTATTAAACAAACACAACATTTTTCCCTCCATGTGCGTGTGTGTGTGTGTGTGTGTGTGTGTGTGTGTGTGTGTGTGTGTGTGTGTGTGTGTGTGTGTGTGTGTGTGTGTGTGTGTGTGTGTGTGTGTGTGTGTGTGTGTGTGTGTGTGTGTGTGTGTGTGTGTGTGTGGCTACCTGTCGCCCCACAATAAGATGTAGGCTTACCACGGGCAAATTTTTTGGGCTAGTTTTCAGGCCTTGTGGGCGGGTTTTGAGTAGTCGTTGGGCAAGAAAAAGTAATTACATTAAATCCCCTGACTGTTTGGTTTCCTGTATATCTGACTGTGATATGTGGTTGTGTCACCCAGATATCTATATATCCATTGTTTATCAAGAATGGAATGTCTGTATCCTGTATATTTGACTGTGATATGTGGTTGTCTCACCCATTGTTTATCAGGAATGGAATGTTGGTATCCTGTATATTTAATTGTGCTATGTGGTTGTCTCACCTAGATATCTATATATCCATTGTTTAGCAGGAATGGAATGTCTGTATCCTGTATATTTGACTGTGATATGTGGTTGTCTCACCCAGATATCTATATATCCATTGTTTAGCAGGAATTTAATGTTGGTATCCTGTATATTTGACTGTGATATGTGGTTGTCTCACCCAGATAACTAAAGATGAATGCACTTACAGATGCCATGTTAATTTGACTCAGTTTCTCACAATAGGAAAATACCAGCAAATGTGCATTTAATGTGTAAATTACCCACTTTAGAAGTCTTTATAAAGCCTTGTAGTGGTTTAATCATTTCTTTAAACAATATGAGATAATTTCTGAAAATGTATATATAGCGTTTTGGAATGAAACTCTTGTTTCCCCATCTGAGCTCAGAGTAGATGAGAGATGTAATGTTTGTCTCTGTTGTGTTGAAGCCCAATCAAGCAGGAGAGACCAGCCTCCCCTGTACCCAGCTGTGTGTCCATGAAGAGTAACCGGTCTATGGGTCTACCTATACTGTTTAGAGAGGGAGACTTTTCTCCAAAACAAAGGTAAGAAGAACTCATGGGTCATGGTCAGTGAGTTTAACAACACTGTCTCTAGTCATTTTTCCTCTCCCATTTTCCCATTTCTTTCTGATGTTTTCATAATCCATAGGCTAATCCTTTTGTCCATTTTCACTGTCCTAAAACAGTATTAAACAAACACAACATTTCCTCCCTCCGTGTGTGTGTGTGTGTGTGTGTGTGTGTGTGTGTGTGTGTGTGTGTGTGTGTGTGTGTGTGTGTGTGTGTGTGTGTGTGTGTGTGTGTGTGTGTGTGTGCGCGTGCGTGTGTGTGTGTGTGTGTGTGTGTGTGTGTGTGTGTGTGTGTGTGTGTGTGTGTGTGTGTGTGTGTGTGTGTGTGTGTGTGCGCGTCCGTGTGTGTGCGTCTGTGTGCGTCCGTGTGTGTTTAGTGCAGTTTAGTGCAGATGTATTGGAGGAGCTGTTTAATCTCACTTAATCCTACAGGGTTCTCCTGTCCTCTGACGACCTCTGCGTAGCTGCGCTGGTCCTGCCGTTGGGCCCTGCGGAGTGGAGGAGGGCCAGGTCTGGGCCGTGGGGCTTCCTCTCTGGTCTGGTAGGGGTGGTGGTCTGGTGCGGGGTAGTAGGCTGGGCCCGGTCCGGTCTGGCTAAGCCGATGGAAGTGGTGATGGTCTGGTGGTGGGTGGGGCCTGTGGGGTGCGCTGGGTCTGGTGGGGCGTTGAAGGGGCCTGGGGCTCCTTGTTGGTGCAGTGGTCTGGTAGGGGTCTCTGGGTGGTCCTCTGTCCAGTGCGGCATGGGGTGTTTGTCTACCAAGTGCCACGTCCTTTAGAGACTTGGCAAACATCCCTACTGTCTGCTTCCTCAGATGGGAGTGGTCGTGCAGATGCTCTGGGGTGATTGTTGGGTGGTGATCAACGTGTACGTTCGGGAGTAGGCCACACCCTCTGGTGATGTCAGCGTTGACTTTCTGAATGGTACTGGGATGAAAGTCTTTGCGGGGCAGCAGAGTGGAGATGGTGATGTGGGAGTTGGGGAACCACTCAGAGGCCCTCTCTGCTACTCTGTTGACCAGGCTACCTACTCTCTCCTGCTCCCCTCTCTGCTACTCTGTTGACCAGGCTGCCTACTCTCTCCTGCTCCTCTCGCAGGTTGTTGGTGCTGGTGTGAATAATAATGTGGCCTGGTGTGCCAAAGACAGGCTGGGACAGGATGTGGAGTGCATCCTGTGTTTTTGGGCACCATATTTTGCGCACCTTGTGTTGGGGGAAGAGTTTATCTTCTTGGATGAATTTCCCATTTGAGTCAATTAAAATGGCCACCTCAGCGGGTTTTACCATATTAGTGCGTTTACAGTCTGGGGCTGGAGTACATAGGGCCTGTGTACATGGAGGGGTGTGTGGGGTTGTGTCAGGGGGGGCCAGAGAGCTTCTCTCTGTAGTAGGTGTCTCCATGTGAGCCTCCTTGTTGACTGGGTGTGTGGGTAAAGTGTTGTCGGTATGGGGGGGGGTTGTGGGTAAAGGTGGGTCAGTGGGGGTGTTAGGGGTGGTGGGGTTGTTAGGGGTGGTGAGGGGCTGCAGCTTCTCTCTAGAGTCTCTACAGTCTGCTCTCTGTGCTGCAGCACCCTCTTGATGCCAGACAACTCCTTTGCCATCTCCTCCTTTACCTGCACCAGCTCTCTCCTCATGGTGGCCTTTACCTCCTCAAGCGCTGTGGTAAGGCTCTCTCTCAGCTCCTGGACAGAGTTCTTCAGCTGGGTCCTGCACTGGTTGATCTGGTCCTGTAGAAGCTCTGTGTCTGGGCTGGTGTTGGTGTAGCTGAGGGGCTGCTCCTTCAGCTCAGTAACCCATACCTCTATCACAGCCAGCCTGTCTCTCAACAGGCTGATGGTAGTGTGGCCTTGGCTCTGGTGGTTGCAGGCCGGCAGGGGGGAGGATGGTCCTGCTGTTGGGGTGCCTGAGGTGAGAGGAGAGGTCGGGGTGCTGTCCTTTTCTTTGTTGCTTTCCGCTGTCTTCGTTAGGGTGGGGAAGTCCTGCACAACAGAGCTGAGTGCAGCCTCACTGCCCTGGACCATGACAGTGCCGTTCTGATACATGTTTACCGTCAGAAACCTGTTTTCCTGGTCCTTATCGCTGTCCTCAAAAATGTGGATTTGCCTTCCCTTGCAGATGCCTTTCTTCGTGGTATAGCTGAAATGCCTGGTTACAGCTGCATGCCAGGCAGTAGTGTGGTCTGTGTAAAATAACAGGTTTGTAACAGTCCTGTTTTGTGAGCAGTCGGCAAACAAAGTTTCTGGGTTCTCCCTCAGAATTCTGTGTTTAAAATTGATTCTTCCTTTCTCTGATTTGATTTCTGCTGGGTATTCAAAAAAAAGTGGGGAAAGTCTCTCAGTTTCTGTCGCTGCTAACGCTGCCTCGGTGGCCATGTTGCTATGGTTACCACCAGGAAACAGTTAGAGCTAGACGGTAAGCTAGCTGACCGATTTGAATTTGGCTAGCTACCACGATGAAGATTGGTCTTTTAACTCACTCTCTGTCAATCTTTTCCTCCTGTGTTGATCTTCAGTTGTACAATTTGATTACCTATACATTTTTTGCTAATTGAATCGTGTCAATCTCGCTCTTAACAACCAAAAAGTTATAACAAGTAAGGAGCTGTTCTTCTGCATGACTTGTGTTGGTATCCTGTACATTAGACTGTGATAAGTGGTTGTCTCACCTAGATATCTATATATCCATTGTTTACCAGGAATGGAATGTTGGCATCCTGTATATTTGACTGTGATATGTGGTTGTCTCACCCAGATATCTATATATCCATTGTTTATCAGGACTGGAATGTTGGTATCCTGTATATTTGACTGTGATATGTGGTTGTCTCACCCAGATATCTAAAGATGAATGCACTTACAGATGCCATGTTAATTTGACTCAAGTTTCTCACAATAGGAAAATACCAGCAAATGTGCATTTAATGCGTAAATTACCCACTTTAGAAGTCTTTATAAAGCCTTGTAGTGGTTTAATCATTTCTTTAAACAATACGAGATAATTTTCCAACATTTCTGAAAATGTATATATAGCGTTTTGGAATGAAACTTGTTTCCCCATCTGAGTTCAGAGTAGATGAGAGATGTAATGTTTGTCTCTGTTGTGTTGAAGCCCAATCAAGCAGGAGATACCAGCCTCCCCTGTACCCAGCTGTGTGTCCATGAAGAGTGACCAGTCTATGGAACTACCTATACTGTTTAGAGAGGGAGACTTTTCTCCAGAACAAAGGTAAGAAGAACTCATGGGTCATGGTCAGTGAGTTAAACCACACTGTCTCTAGTCATTTCTCCTCTTCCAATTTCCCATTTCTTTCTGTTGTTTTCATAATCCATAGGCTAATCCTTTTGTCCATTTACACAGTCCTAAAACAATATTAAACAAACACAACATTTCCCCCCTGTGTGTGTGTGTGTGTGTGTGTGTGTGTGTGTGTGTGTGTGTGTGTGTGTGTGTGTGTGTGTGTGTGTGTGTGTGTGTGTGTGTGTGTGCGGCTACCTGTCGCCCCAAAATAAGATGTAGGCCTATCAAGAGCAACTTTTGGGCTAGTTTTCAGGCCTTGTGGGGGTGTTTTGAGTAGTCGTTGGGCAAGAAAAAGTAATTACATTAAATCAACTGACTGTTTGGTATCCTGTATATCTGACTGTGATATGTGGTTGTCTCACCCAGATATCTATATATCCATTGTTTAACAGGAATGGAATGTTGGTATCCTGTATATTTGACTGTGATATGTGGTTGTCTCACCCAGATGTCTATATATCCATTGTTTATCAGGAATGGAAGGTTGGCATCCTGTATATTTGACTGTGATATGTGGTTGTCTCACCCAGATATCTAAAGATGAATGCACTTACAGATGCCATGTTAATTTGACTCAAGTTTCTCACAATAGGAAAATACCAGCAAATGTGCTTTTAATGTGTAAATTACCCACTTTAGAAGTCTTTATAAAGCCTTGTAGTGGTTTAATCATTTCTTTAAACAATATGAGATAATTTACCAACATTTTGGAATGAAACTCATGTTTCCCCATTTGAGCTCAGAGTAGATGAGAGATGTAATGTTTGTCTCTGTTGTTTTGAAGCCCAATCAAGCAGGAGAGACCAGCCTCCCCTGTACCCAGCTTTGTGTCCATGAAGAGTATCTGGTCTATGCGTCTACCTATAGAGTTTAGAGAGGGAGACTTTTCTACTGAACAAAGGTAAGAAGAACTCATGAGTCATGGTCAGTGAGTTAAACAACACTGTCTCTAGTCATTTCTCCTCTCCCATTTTCCCATTTATTTTAGTTGTTTTCATAATCAGGCTAATCCTTTTGTCCATTTTCATAGTCCATAGTCTGTGTGTGTGTGTGTGTGTGTGTGTGTGTGTGTGTGTGTGTGTGTGTGTGTGTGTGTGTGTGTGTGTGTGTGTGTGTGTGTGTGTGTGTGTGTGTGTGTGTGTGTGTGTGTGTGTGTGTGTGTGTGTGTGTGTGTGTGTGTGTGTGTGTGTGTGTGTACTCCCTGGATGAGGAGATGTAATCTCATGTTTTGTCCACAGAAACCAACTGGAGAGATCAGAGTCAGAGATTCTCAGTGGTCAGTCTTCCCAGAGTCATCAAACAGACCTGGCCTTCATATTTAGTGTATGTGGTCCTTTTATGTACATTTGTTTTTGTTTACCTCAAGTTAATCTATCAATCTGTCAATAATTTATTAACCTCTCTGGGGTAGGGGGCAGTATTTTCACGTCTGGATGAATAGCGTGCCCATTTTAAACTGCCTGATACTCAGGCCCAGAAGCTAGGATATGCAAATAGATGTAGATTTGGATATAAAACACTCTAAAGTTTCTAAAACTGTTAAAATAATGTCTGTGAGTACAACAGAACTGAAATGCAGGCGAAACCCTGAGGACAAACCATCCCCCCCCCCAAAACAAATTCATCCTACCACTGTTTTCAATGTCTGTCAATTTTATTATAAGGCAAAATCCTTCCCGATTGCAGATCCTAGAGCTTCCACTAGATGTCAACAGTCTTTAGAAAGAGTTTCAGGCTGGTCTTTGCAAAAATGAGGTAGAATTTGTAGTTTTTCTAAGTGGCTCCCATTTTGGCTGTAGTGTTTCCATGCGCATGGACGAGAGCGCGTTCTTTTTGTTTATCTCCGGTAAAGACAATAACGATTTTCCGTCTAAAATTTGATCGTTTATTTACGTATTAGGGTACCTACGGTTTGATTATAAACGTTGTTTGACTTGTTTGGATAAGTTTATTGGTAACGTTTGAGTTTTTATGGATATTAACTGCTTATGGCTGCAGGGGCAGTGTTGAGTAGCTTGGATGAAAGTTGCACAGAGGTGCCCAGAGTAAACGGCCTGCTCCTATGTCATAGTTGCTAATATATGCATATTATTATTAGTATTGGATAGAAAACACTCTGAAGTTTCTAAAAATGTTTGAATTATGTCATATGGCAGGCAAAAACCTGAGAAGTTCCACTTCCTGCTTGGAATTTTTCTGGGGGTGCCAGATTTTCAACCAAGTTCTCATTGATATTACAGCGAGATATTGATGTATTTTCACTTCCTACGGCTTCCACTAGATGTCAACAGTCAATGGAACTTTGTCTGATGACTCTAATGTGAAGGGGGGGCGAAGGAGACAGGATTTAGTCACCACTGCCACGAGGTGATCACGCATTGAAGAGGCGCGTTCACATAAGAGGGAGCTCCGTTCCATCTCTCAACTGAAGTCAATGTAATTCTCCGGTTGGAACGTTATTCAAGATGTATGTTAACAACATTCTAAAGATTGATTCAGTACATCGTTTGACATGTTTCTACTGACTGTAACGGAACTTTTGGACATTTCGTCACGTTATAGTGGTCGCGCTTTGTGACTTTGGTTAGGGCTTTTGGTAAACAATTCCAAAGTAGCTAATTGGACATAAATAACGGACATTATCGAACAAATCAAGCATTTATTGTGGAAATGTGATTCCTAGGACTGCATTCTGATGAAGTTCATCAAAGGTAAGGAAACATTTATCAAGTATTTTCTGGTTTCTGTTGAGTCCAACATGGCGGCTAATTTGGCTATTGTTCTGAGCTCCGTCTCAGATTATTGCATGGTTTATTTTTCCGTAAATCTTTTTTGAAATCTGACACAGCGGTTGCATTAAGGAGAGGTATATCAATAAGTCCATGTGTATAACTTGTATTATCATCGACATTTATGATGAGTATTTCTGTTGAAACGATGTGGCTATGCAAAATCACTTGATGTTTTTGCAACTATTGAATCTAACGCGCCAATCTAAACTCTGATTTTTTTATATAAATGTGAACTTAATCAAACAAAACATGCATGTATTGTGTAACATGAAGTCCTATGAGTGTCATCTGATGAAAATAATCAAAGTTTAGTGATTCATTTTATCTCTATTTCTGCTTTTTGTGAAAACTATCTTTCGCTGGAAAAATGGCTGTGCTTATTGTGGTTTGGTGGTGACCTAACATAATCGTTGGTAGTGCTTTCGCTGAAAAGCATATTTGAAATCGGACACTTTGGTGGGATTAACAACAAGATTACCTTGAAAATGATATAAAACACATGAATGTCTGAGGAATTTTAATTATGAGATTTCTGTTGTTTGAATATGGCGCCCTGCACTATCACTGGCTTTTGTCATATCATCCCGGTAGCGGGATTGCAGCCATACAAGGTTTTAAGAAGGACTTTATTGAACAAAAGGACCATTTGTAATGTAACTGGGACCTTTTGGATTGCCAACAGAAGAAGATCTTCAAAGGTAAGGCATATTATATCGCTATTTCTGACTTTCGTGTGTCGCAACTGCCTGGTTGAAAAATTATTTGTCATGCATTTGTATGCGGGGCACTGTCCTCAGATAATCGCATGGTGAGCTTCCGCCATAAAGCCTTTTTGAAATCTGACACAGCGGCTGGATTAACAAGAAAATAAGCTTTATTTGTATGTATTACACGTATATTTTCATGAAAGTTAAATATTTGAATTTAGTATTTTTTAATCGCTGCAATTGCACCGGATGTTGGCCTGGTGGGACGCTACCGTCCCACGTATCCATAAGAAGTTTTACAAGGCCTTCGCTTGAAAAAGCAGTTAATTTGTTTATGAGAAAGCATTTCTTCTCTTTCTAAACGTATTTACTTTATTTATTTCAGTTGCTTGAAGAGAATATTATGACATTTATGAAGAATGAACTGAAGAGGTTCAAGAGTATTCTTAGTCCAGAACTCCCAGAAGGCTTTGAGAGTCAGAAGCAGGACAAGGAAGTGGTGGATGCTGAAGATGAGAAGCAGGAGAGAAGTGCCAGAAAGGGGGCTCTGAAGATCACACTGCACGTCCTGAGGAAAATGAACCAGAAGGAGCTTGCTGATACACTGGAGAAAAGCAAGAGCTGTCTGCCGCATGTTGAATGATGATTTATAACATTTAAAAGCTGTAGCTAAAGTACAGCTAAAGTAGCTGTGTAACTCAATGATGTTGTAGCAACCTTAACACGACACCTAGTCACCTCATCAAGTGGCAGCAGGGATGTGTTGGGATTCATTTATAGAGAGAGAGAGAGACAACATTAATAATACCATCAATAATAATATAATCAGTCACACCAGTCTGTAATGCATTATGAAAACATTTAAACATTTATACTGTCAGTTAAGATAATAAACTATTATAATTTTAATTTTAAACTTTATAACAGTCCTACAATACCGTAGGCCTTAAAACAGACATAATATTAATATCCTCTGTGTTATTTCTTCATTCAGATGAGCTTGCTGTGATTTGCCAACGTGAACTCAAATCTAATCTAAAGAAGAAGTTTCAATGTGTATTTGAGGGGATCGCTAAACAAGGAAACCCAACACTTCTCAATAAGATCTACACAGAGCTCTACATCACAGAGGGTGGAACAGGAGAGGTCAATAATGAACATGAGCTGAGACCGATTGAGACAACAACCAGGAAACAAGCAAGACCAGAGACTGCAATCAAATGTAACAACATCTTCAAACCCTTAACTGGACAAGACAAACGTATCAGAACTGGCTGACAAAGGGAGTCGCTGGCATTGGAAAAACAGTCTCTGTGCAGAAGTTCATTCTGGACTGGGCTGAAGGAAAAGCCAATCAGGATGTCCAATTTGTATTTTCATTCCCTTTCCGGGAGCTGAATTTAATGAAAGGGGATGAACACACTTTCATTGAACTTCTTAATCACTTCTCAATGGAAACCAAACAATCAAGAATCTCCAACTATGACAAGTACAAAGCTCTGTTCATCTTTGATGGTCTGGATGAGTGCCGACTGCACCTAGACTTCCAGAAGAACAAGATCTGTTGGGACATCACAGAGTCAACCTCAGTGGATGTTCTGCTGACAAATCTCATCATGGGAAATCTGCTTCCCTCTGCTCTCCTCTGGATAACTACCCGACCTGCAGCAGCCAATAAGATCCCTTCAGGGTGTTTTGACCAGGTGACAGAGGTACAAGGGTTCAATGACACACAGAAGGAGGAGTACTTCAGGAAGAGATTCAGTGATGAGGACCTGGCCAGCAGAATCATCTCACACATAAAGACATCAAGGAGCCTCCACATCATGTGCCACATTCCAGTCTTCTGTTGGATTTCTGCAATAGTCCTTGAACACATGCTGAAACATAAGCGAGAAGAGATGCCCAAGACTCTGACTGAGATGTACACACACCTTGTGGTGTTTCATACCAAACAGAAGAATGAAAAGTATCTTGGGACAGAAAAGACAGGTCCACACTGGAATAAAGAGAGTATTCTGTCACTGGGAAAACTGGCTTTTCAACAGCTTGTGAATGGCAATCTGATTTTCTATGAAAAAGACTTGAAAGAGGCTGGCATTGATGTTAATGAAGCCTCAGTGTACTCAGGATTGTGCACACAGCTCTTTAAAGAGGAATGTGGGCTGTACCAGGAGAAGGTGTACTGCTTTGTTCATATGAGCATTCAGGAGTTTCTGGCTGCTGTATATGTGCTCCTCTCATTCATCAACAACAATGAGAATGTAATGGACAAACTACAAACCAAGTCCAGTATCTTTTCTTTGCTGTTCAGAGACAAGCCTGAAGTTACTTTATACAAGAGTGCTGTGGATAAAGCCTTACAAAGTGAGACGGGAAACCTGGACCTTTTCCTCCGCTTCCTTCTGGGACTCTCACTGGAGTCCAATCAGAAGCACTTACGAGGTCTACTGACAAAGACAAGAAGCAGCTCACAGACCCATGAAGAAACAGTCAAGTACATCAAGGAGAAAATCAGGAAGAATCCTTCTCCAGAGAGGTGCATCAATCTGTTCCACTGTCTGAATGAACTGAATGACCATTCTCTAGTGGAGGAGATCCAAAGCTACCTGAGCTCAGGAAGTCTCTCAGAAGACAAACTGTCACCTGCACAGTGGTCAGCTCTGGTCTTTGTGTTACTGACTTCAGAAAAGGAGCTGGGTGTGTTTGACCTGAAGAAATACTCCAGATCAGAAGAAGGTCTTCTGAGGCTGCTGCCAGTGGTCAAAGCCTCCAGAGCTGCTCTGTGAGAAAATAAAATGACATATAAGAACTAATCATCAGGAAGAAATGTTCAGTTTAGAGAAAAATCTGTATTATAATATGTATATAATATTATATTGAAAAACATATTGAATAAATTAATTGATGTTCACATTAGTATAACAATATGACCATACAATTCTAGCATCTGCCGTTGTCCTTCTTCACTACTTGTTAAATTAACAGTGTCTTTGTGAAGTCATGATGATCTCTTTCTCAGTCTGTCAGGCTGTCTTGTCACAGAGAAAGGCTGTACTTCTCTGATCTCAGCTCTGAGGTCAAACCCCTCACACCTGAGAGAGCTGGATCTGAGTAACAATGACCTGAAGGATTCAGGAGTGAAGCTGCTCTCTGCTGGACTGGGGAATCCCCACTGTAAACTGGAGACTCTGAGGTTAGTATTCCTATAGTTGGTCAACAAGTGATAACTGTGTGTGTTTACCAGGCACATATAGTCCACACCATATGTGTTTGGACAGTGAAGCTTACAGTTTTAAATTTGGGTCTATGCTCCAGCATTTTGGATTTGAGATATAATGTTTCATATAAGGCGACAGTACAGAATGTCACTGTCACGCCCTGACCATAGTTTGCTTTGTATGTTTTATGTTTTGTTTGGTCAGGGTGTGATCTGAGTGGGCATTCTATGTGGTATGTCTAGTTTTTCTGTTTCTGTGTTTGGCCTGATATGGTTCTCAATCAAAGGCAGGTGTTAGTCGTTGTCTCTGATTGGGAACCATATTTAGGTAGCCTGTTTTGTCATTGTGGGTTGTGGGTGATTGTCTATGTTAGTTGATTGTGTCAGCACATTTCTTATAGCTTCACGTTCGTTTTATTGTTTTGTATAGTTTGTTCAGTGTTCTCTCTTTATTAAATTCATGATGAACACATACCACTCTGCATTTTGGTCCTCCAATCCTTCCAACTACTCCTCCTCAGATGAGGAGGAAGTCGAACGTGACAGTCATCTTTTATTTGAGGGTATTTTCATACATATCTGTTTCACCATTTAGATATGTAAGCACTTTATGTATCTTGTTCTCCCATTTGAAAAAGTGTTAAGTATATATTAGGACAAATTAATTTAGTCAAAGGTTTGGTGTTTGGTCCAATATTCTTTACCTGCAGTGATTACATCAAGCTTGTAATTCTACAAACTTGTTTAATTAATTTGCAGGTTGTCTTGGTTGTGTTTTGGATGTTTTTTCTAATAGAAACTGAATGGTGAATAATGTCCTGTCATTTTGGAGTCACTTCACTTGTATTGTCAGTAAGAATAGAAGATGTTTCTGAACACTTTTACATTCATGTGGATGCTACGATAATTATGAATAATCATGAAGGAGTCGTGAATGATGATGATTGAGAAAGTTACATAGGCACAAAGATCATACCCCCTCTGTTATTGGTGTTAGGTTCTAATACTAAGAGTAAAACACTCAACAGACATTATGAAAGCTTAACCAAGTTTATTCTTTCCATAGGATCAATACAGCTGCATTCAGACAAACACATTTTCACACAAGCACTCATATTTAACCATTCCTCATAGTTTGAGTCTCCTCCTAAAGATCTGTACGAACATCGTTTTTTTATTGCTCGGCAGGACACTAGTGATACGGGGCATAAACTTTTATTTCTCCCTATAGGTGACCTGACCTCAACACCCTCCATCACCAATTCATGTCTCTCTCCCCTTATCAATGCCTGCCACATGTAATCGCTTCCCTGCACTTCACACATTCCAAGCTTAGTTGCACCCACTATATACCTTCCTCCTACAGATACCCATTAACATCTGGTGTAGACCCTCCACTTAATACATCCCTCCTATAACCCTTAACTTCTGGTGTAGACCCGCCACTATATACCTTCCTCCTACAGATACCCATTAACATCTGGTGTAGATCTTCCACCATATACCTTCCTCCTACAGATACCCATTAACATCTGGTGTAGACCCTCCACTTAATACATTCCTCCTATAACCCTTAACTTCTGGTGTAGACCCGCCACTATATACCTTCCTCCTACAGATACCCATTAACATCTGGTGTAGACCCTCCACTTAATACATTCCTCCTACAGATACCCATTAACATCTGGTGTAGATCTTCCACCATATACCTTCCTCCTACAGATACCCATTAACATCTGGTGTAGACCCTCCACTTAATACATTCCTCCTATAACCCTTAACTTCTGGTGTAGACCCGCCACTATATACCTTCCTCCTACAGATACCCATTAACATCTGGTGTAGATCTTCCACCATATACCTTCCTCCTATAGATACCCATTAACATCTGGTGTAGACCCTCCACTTAATACATTCCTCCTATAACCCTTAACTTCTGGTGTAGACCCGCCACTATATACCTTCCTCCTACAGATACCCATTAACATCTGGTGTAGATCTTCCACCATATACCTTCCTCCTACAGATACCCATTAACATCTGGTGTAGATCTTCCACCATATACCTTCCTCCTACAGATACCCATTAACATCTGGTGTAGACCCTCCAACATATACCTTCCTCCTATTTAAAAAAATGTATTTTACCTTTATTTAACTAGGTAAGTCAGTTAAGAACAAATTCTTATTTTACAATGACGGCCTAGGAACAGTGGGTTAATTAACTGCCTTGTTCAGGGGCAGATCGATAGATTTTTACCTTGTCAGTTCGCGGATTCGATTTTGCAACTTTTCGGTTACTAGTCCAATGCTCTAACTACTAGGCTACCTGCCGCCCCTATAACCATTAACTTCTGGTGTAGACCCTCCACTCTATACCTTCCTCCTATAACCATTAATCATCCATTTTAATATTGGGCAAATCATAACCCCAAATTAACTGCAAATACAATCACCAAGTATGATTCACAAGCTTGATGTCGTCATTGCGTTCAAGGAATATTGAACCAAATTCTGAACTTCTGACTACTTTCATACATCATGAGTGAGTTTGTCAAAATACTTATGACTTCTTCAAATTGGGGGACTGGATACATAAAGTGCTTTCATTTCTTAACATGAAACAGATATGTATTAAAGTACCCTCAAATAAAAGTTGACATTTTATACTGTCACCTCATATAAAACATTTGATCTGAAATCCAAAATGTTGGAGTATAGAGACATATTTAAAATGTTAGCATCACTGTCAAAAGATATGGTTTGGACTGTATACTCAATACAATCTAAATCTGATACCTCACTGTCTGTCATTTGACTGATACTGCTTTTTAAACTGGTCTGGTCAGTCTACTCAAATATTTGTACTATACATTTTTCTCTCTACAATAATATAATGATAATTTATAATACTGATACATTCATTAATTTATGAATACATATGGCAGGTTTCAGGACACTGATATATTTGAATATGTTGAAAAAAATATACGGCCACTATTTTCACCACCAAACAGTAGCAGTGTGGTTTTAATATGACTTGACTCTTTGCAGGCTGTCAGACTGTCTAGTCACAGAGGAAGGCTGTGCTTCTCTGGTCTCAGCTCTGAGGTCAATCCCAACACATTATTTGTGCACAGGTTACAGTGTAAGCAGGGAAAGCTAAGCGTAACACTTTAATACAACCTGTCTGTCATTGTATTTCTTCTGTGTTCGCAGACTCACTGGCTGTAAACTCACAGACACATCCTGTAAAGTGTTGGCCTCAGTTCTCAGTTCAAACCCCTCACACCTGAGAGAGCTGGATCTGAGTAACAATGACCTGAAGGATTCAGGAGTGAAGCTGCTCTCTGCTGGACTGGGGACTCCCCACTGTAAACTGAAGACTCTGAGGTCAGTATTCCTGTAGTTGGTCAACAACTGATAACTGTTCACCAGATCCACATGTGTTTACCAGGCACAAAATAGTCTACATCATATGTGTTTGGACAGTGAAGCTTACAGTTTTACATTTGGTGCTATTCTCCAGCATTTTGGATTTGAGATGGAATGTTACATATTAGGTGACAGTACAGAATGTCACCTTTTATTTGAGGGTATTTACATACATATCTGTTTCACCGTTTAGATATGAAAGCACTTTATCCTCTACTTAATCACCCTCCCGGATCCGGGATCATCCTCATCAGAAAAGCTGACTAGCATATCCTAGCCTTGCGCCACAGTGATATCATATAATATCATTTCATGAAATCACAAGTCCAATACAGCAAATGAAAGATAAACATCTTGTGAATCCAGCCAACATTTCCGATTTTTAAAATGTTTTACAGAGAAAACACACAATATATATTTTAGTTAGCTCACCACAATAGTCAAACACACAACGCCATTTTTTCACCGCAAACATAGCTTTCACTGTCACGACTTCTGTCGAAGTCGTTGCCTCTCCTTGTTCGGGTGGTGCTCGGCGGTCGACGTCACCGGTCTTCTGGCCATCATCGATCCATTTTTCATTTTCCATTGGTTTTGTCTTGTCTTCCCACACACCTGTTTTCAATCCCATCCATTACTTGTTGTGTATTTAACCCTCTGTTTCCCCTCATGTCTTTGTCAGAGATTGTTTGCTGTCAGTGTAGTGTTTATTTTGTATAGGTGCGCGTCGGGTCTTCGTACCCATATTTGTTTATTATTCATTTTCTTATGAGTGTTATGGAGCATGTTTCTTGGACATTTATTAAAAGACTCCATTTTACACTCTGTTTGACTCTCCTGCGCCTGACTTCCCTGCCACCTACACACACGTCTCTGACATTCACAAAACCCACAAATAGAGATAAAATGAATCACTAACCTTTGAACAACTTCATCAGATGACAGTCTTATAACATCATGTTATACAATACGTTTGGCTAGCATAATGGTGCTCACGTGTCCATGAACGCTTGGCGCATGGAACGAAAAATTCCAAAAGTCATAAAAGTCGAGTAAACTGGTCAAACTCAGTTGAAAATCCATCTTTATGATGTTTTTCTCATATGTATCCAATAAGAACCCAGACGGAGCATTTCATCGTGTCTACCTAACGCATTGCAGAAAATTATATGGTGCTCCCTGGTGCGCAGCAAAATACTGCCAATATGGCTGACCTGTCACTCCAAAAGCTCTCATTCGGTCCCACATCGGGCTAGACACCTCATTCAACATTCTACTGCCTGTTGACATCTAGTGGAAGGCGTATGAAGTGTATACAGATCCATTAATACAAGGCAATTGAATAGGCAAGTCCTTTCACAGAGACCCATTTTCAGAATTTTCACTTCCTGTTTGGAAGTTTGCTGCCAAATGAGTTCTGTTTTACTCACAGATATATTTCAAACAGTTTTAGAAACTTCAGAGTGTTTTCTATAGAGTGTTTTCTCCAATAGTAATAATAATATGCATATTGTATGATCTAGAACAGAGTACGAGGCCGTTTAATTTGGGCACGATATTTTCCCAAAGTGAAAACGGCGCTCCCTATTAAGAAGAAGTTTTAAGTCTCTAAAATTCTTAATTATTTGGACAAATTTATTTTGTCATAAGTTTAGTATTTGGTCCCATATTCCATGCCTGCAGTGATTACATCAATCTGTGATTCTACTAACTTGTTGAATGCATTTGCAGTTTGTCTTGGTTGTGTTTTGGATGTTTTTCCTAATAGAAACTGAATGGTGAATAATGTCCTGTCATTTTGGAGTCACTTCACTTGTATTGTCAGTAAGAATAGAAGATGTTTCTGAACACTTCTACATTCATGTGGATGCTACGATAATTATGAATAATCATGAAGGAGTCGTGAATGATGATGATTGAGAAAGTTACATAGGCACAAAGATCATACCCCCTCTGTTATTGGTGTTAGGTTCTAATACTCAATCAATCAATTTTATTTTATATAGCCCTTCGTACATCAGATAATATCTCGAAGTGCTGTACAGAAACCCAGCCTAAAACCCCAAACAGCTAGAATGCAGGTGTAGAAGCACGGTGGCTAGGAAAAACTCCCTAGAAAGGCCAAAACCTAGGAAGAAACCTAGAGAGGAACCAGGCTATGAGGGGTGGCCAGTCCTCTTCTGGCTGTGCCGGGTGGAGATTATAACAGAACTATGCCAAGATGTTCAAAAATGTTCATAAGTGACAAGCATGGTCAAATAATAATCATGAATAATTTTCAGTTGGCTTTTCATAGCTGATCATTAAGAGTTGAAAAACAACAGGTCTGGGACAGGTAGGGGTTCCATAACCGCAGGCAGAAGAGTTGAAACTGGAATAGCAGCAAGGCCAGGCGGACTGGGGGCAGCAAGGAGTCACCACGGCCGGTAGTCCCGACGTATGGTCCTAGGGCTCAGGTTCTCAGAGAGAAAGAGAGAAGGAGAAAATTAGAGAGAGCCAAGATTTTCAAAATGTTCATAAATGACAAGCATGGTCAAATAATAATCAGGAATAAATCTCAGTTGGCTTTTCATAGCCGATCATTAAGAGTTGAAAACAGCAGGTCTGGGACAGGTAGGGGTTTCGTAACCGCAGGCAGAAACAGTTGAAACTGGAATAGCAGCAAGGCCGGGCGGACTGGGGACAGCAAGGTGTCAGCATGCCCGGTAGTCCTGACGTATGGTCCTAGGGCTCAGGTTCTCAGAGAGAAAGAGAGAACGAAAGAATTAGAGAGAGCATACTTAAATTCACACAGGACACTGGATAAGACAGGAGAAGTACTCCAGGTATAACCAACTGACCCTAGCCCCCCGACACATAAACTACTGCAGCATAAATACTGGAGGCTGAGACAGGAGCGGTCAGGAGACACTGTGGCCCCATCCGAAGAAACCCCCGGACAGGGCCAAACAGGAAGGATATAACCCCACCCACTCTGCCAAAGCACAGCCCCCACACCACTAGAGGGATATCCTCAACCACCAACTTACAATCCTGAGACAAGGCCGAGTATAGCCCACAAAGGTCTCCACCACAGCACAACCAAGGGGGGGCGCCAACCCAGACAGGAAGTTCACGTCAGTAACTCAACCCACTCAAGTGACGCACCCCTCCTAGGGACGGCATGAAAGAGCACCAGCAAGCCAGTGACTCAGCCCCAGTAACAGGGTTAGAGGCAGAGAATCCCAGTGGAGAGAGGGGAACCGGCCCTGGAGAGACAGCAAGGGCGGTTCGTTGCTCCAGAGCCTTTCCGTTCACCTTCACACTCCTGGGCCAGACTACACTCAATCATATGACCTACTGAAGAGATAAGTCTTCAGTAAAGACTTAAAGGTTGAGACCGAGTCTGCGTCTCTCACATGGGTAGGCAGACTGTTCCATAAAAATGGAGATCTATAGGAGAAAGCCCTGCCTCCAGCTGTTTGCTTAGAAATTTTAGGGACAATTAGGAGGCCTGCGTCTTGTGACCGTAGCGTACGTGTAGGTATGTACGGCAGGACCAACTCGGAAAGATAGGTAGGAGCAAGCCCATGTAACGCTTTATAGGTTAACAGTAAAACCTTGAAATCAGCCCTTGCCTTAACGGGAAGCCAGTGTAGGGAAGCTAGCACTGGAGTAATATGATCAAATTTCTTGGTTCTAGTCAGGATTCTAGCAGCCGTATTTAGCACTAACTGAAGTTTATTTAGTGCTTTATCCGGGTAGCCGGAAAGTAGAGCATTGCAGTAGTCTAACCTAGAAGTAACAAATGCATGGATTAATTTTTCTGCATCATTTTTGGACAGAAAATTTCTGATTTTTGCAATGTTACGTAGATGGAAAAAAGCTGTCCTTGAAACAGTCTTGATATGTTCGTCAAAAGAGAGATCAGGGTCAAGAGTAACGCCAAGGTCCTTCACAGTTTTATTTGAGACGACTTTACAACCATCAAGATTAATTGTCAGATTTAACAGAAGATCTCTTTGTTTCTTGGGACCTAGAACAAGCATCTCTGTTTTGTCCGAGTTTAAAAGTAGAACGTTTTCAGCGACCCACACGTCCTTATGTCTGAAACACAGGCTTCTAGCGAGGGCAATTTTGGGGCTTCACCATGTTTCATTGAAATGTACAGCTGTGTGTCATCCGCATAGCAGTGAAAGTTAACATTATGTTTTCGAATAACATCCCCAAGAGGTAAAATATATAGTGATCCTAAAACGGAACCTTGAGGAACACCGAAATGTACAGTTGATTTGTCAGAGGACAGACCATTCACAGAGACAAACTGATATCTTTCCGACAGGTAAGATCTAAACCAGGCCAGAACTTGTCCGTGTAGACCAATTTGGGTTTCCAGTCTCTCCAAAAGAATGTGGTGATCGATGGTGTCAAAGGCAGCACTAAGGTCTAGTAGCACGAGGACAGATGCAGAGCCTCGGTCTGACGCCATTAAAAGGTCATTTACCACCTTCACAAGTGCAGTCTCAGTGCTATGATGGGGTCTAAAACCAGACTGAAGCATTTCGTATACATTGTTTGTCTTCAGAAAGGCAGTGAGTTGCTGCGCAACAGCTTTTTCTAAAATTTTTGAGAGGAATGGAAGATTCGATATAGGCCGATAGTTTTTTATATTTTCCGGGTCAAGGTTTGGCTTTTTCAAGAGAGGCTTTATCACTGCCACTTTTAGTGAGTTTGGTACACATCCGGTGGATAGAGAGCTGTTTATTATGTTCAACATAGGAGGGCCAAGCACAGGAAGCAGCTCCTTCAGCAGTTTAGTAGGAATAGGATCCAGTATGCAGCTTGAAGGTTTAGAGGCCATGATTATTTTCATCATTGTGTCAAGAGATATAGTACTAAAACACTTAAGTGTCTCTCCCGATCCCAGGCCCTCGCAGAGCTGTGCAGATCCAGGACAGCTAAGCCCTGGAGGAATACGCAGATTCAAAGAGGAGTCCGTAATTTGCTTTCTAATGGTCATGATCTTTTCCTCAAAGAAGTTCATTAACCTGTTTGGGGTGCAAGCCCGAAATCGGACGAAAATGACAACAGCTGCAGGGCGCGAAATTCAAAATCTATTTTTTTAAAATATTGAAATTTTACACATTAACAAGTCCAATACAGCATTTGAAAGATAAACATCTTGTCAATCCAGCCAACATGTCCGATTTTTTAAATGTTTTACAGAGAAAACACCACATATATTTATGTTAGCTCACCACCAAATACAAAAGTGGACAGACACGTATGAATTATGATTATGAAGTATGAATTATGATTGAAGTAGCATGCACAAGCCAACCGAAATAAACTAAAACCAACCTAAAGAGCCCAGAAAAAACTACCTCAGATGACAGTCATATAACATGTTACACAATAAATCTATGTTTTGTTCATAAAAAGTGCATATTTTAGCTATAAATCAGTTTTACATTGATGCTACCCAAAAATGCTAATACATAGCTAGAGTCTGAATCCAGCCGGGAGTAGCCAGAGAAAATACATACACCAACGTCGGCTACTAATTACACCTCATAAAACATTTCAGAAAAACATATGGTGGATAACTAATGAAAGACAGATATCGTGTGAATAAAGCCAACATTTCCGATTTTTGAAGTGTTTTACAGCGAAAACACAATATATCGTTATATTAGCTAACAACATAAGCTAGCATAAGGCAGCATTGATTCTAGTCAAGCGCTAGCCTAGCACAGTTAGCAGAGTTAGCATACAACAGTTCGACATATATATGAAAAAGCATCCCAAATTGGGTCTTATCTTTCTTGATATTCCATCAGAATGTTGTAACGGGGTCCAATGTCCAGTAGAGTCTTTAGTTGGGTTCCAGAACGAATTATTTCCCTCTTTGGTTAGCAGGCACGATAGCATTGCGGCGCTAGAAAGCGTTTCTTCAAAAAATTCTTCCGTCGTTTCACATCTAAAGTCCAGAATAAATTGCAATAATATAATTAAAGTATATTGAAAAAACATACTTTAGGATGATTTTGTGACATGTATCAAATAATATCGTAGTCAGGCATCATATTCAACGTTATCTACCTTGTTCCAGAAGCCGAGAACAAATTATCCTTCGCGCCCGGAATTTTTTTTTAACTGCGCAGGTCTCACAAGAAGGTGTGTTATTCAGTCCATGGACGAGATATTCGACTCCTTTCAATTCTCACTTCCGCATTACAGTCTGACGAACGCCTGTGACGTGTCCCTATGGTCCTAAGTCAAAGGGCCTTTTATAGAGAAGGTCTTAAAGAGACACATCGCATTTTGGAAAACTCAATTCGGCTGGGAAAATGGCTGTAAAAATATTTCTGTTTGACTTAGAGAAACAATTCAAACCTTTTTAGAAACTACAGACTGTTATCTATCCAACAGTAGTAAATATATGCATATTGGAAAATAAAAAGTTTCTTAGGAGGCCGTTTGAAAATGTGCACACATTTTCCAGTTTTTTCAATATTCAGCTAGCAGCCATAACAGGTTAATTTATTACTGCTGAAGTGAAAGCCATCCTCTCTTGGGGAATGCTGCTTTTTAGTTAGCTTTGCAACAGTATCAAAAATAAATTTTGGATTGTTCTTATTTTCCTCGATTAAGTTGGAAAAGTAGGATGATCGAGCAGCAGTGAGGGCTCTTCGGTACTGCACGGTACTGTCTTTCCAAGCTAGTCGGAAGACTTCCAGTTTTGTGTGGCGCCATTTCCGTTCCAATTTCCTGGAAGCTTGCTTCAAAGCTCGGGTATTTTCTGTATACCAGGGAGCTAGTTTCTTATGACAAATGTTTTTCGTTTTTAGGGGTGCAACTGCATCTAGGGTATTGCGCAAGGTTAAATTGAGTTCCTCAGTTAAGTGGTTAACTGATTTTTGTCCTCTGACGTCCTTGGGTAGGCAGAAGGAGTCTGGAAGGGCATCAAGGAATTTTTGTGTTGTCTGAGAATTTATAGCACGACTTTTGATGCTCCTTGGTTGGGGTCTGAGCAGATTATTTGTTGCGATTGCAAACGTAATAAAATGGTGGTCCGATAGTCCAGGATTATGTGGAAAAACATTAAGATCTACAACCTTTATTCCATGGGACAAAACTAGGTCCAGAGTATGACTGTGGCAGTGAGTAGGTCCAGAGACATGTTGGACAAAACCCACTGAGTCGATGATGGCTCCGAAAGACTTTTGGAGTGGGTCTGTGGACTTCTCCATGTGAATATTAAAATCACCAAAAATTAGAATATGATCTGCTATGACTACAAGGTCTGATAGGAATTCAGGAAACTCAGAGAGGAACGCTGTATATGGCCCAGGAGGCCTGTAAACAGTAGCTATAAAAAGTGATTGAGTAGGCTGCATAGATTTCATGACTAGAAGCTCAAAAGACGAAAACGCCATTTTTTTTTTTGTAAATTGAAATTTGCTATCGTAGATGTTAGCAACACCTCCGCCTTTGCGGGATGCACGGGGGATATGGTCACTAGTGTAACCAGGAGGTGAGGCCTCATTTAACACAGTAAATTCATCAGGCTTAAGCCATGTTTCAGTCAGGCCAATCACATCAAGATTATGATCAGTGATTAGTTCATTGACTATGACTGCCTTTGAAGTGAGGGATCTAACATTAACTTCTTGAGAATACAGGGGGTGCTGTTTTCGCATTAGCATAATTTCCTCTACAGATTAAACTGCCTCTTATTCAATTATTGCTGTTACTATATGCATATAACCATATACCATTGGATAGAAAACAAGCTATGGTTTCTAAAACCGTTTCAATTTTGTCTCTGAGTGAAACACAAGTCATTTGACAGCACTTTCCCAGAGCAAGAAGAAGATTGCAAGATGTGTATGCTCGCTTCAACGCTCTGCCTATATATGGTCACGCCACCGATGACCCGAAACACACTTCATTCGTCTTCCTCTGGTTGTCAGGAAGACGTCAGAGGAGAAATTTTTTGTTTATCTTGTACTGACGTGAAATAAGACCTATTTCTTTAGCGTGACCGACAACTTCCGGTTCTCTGAAACGCGCGTTTTAGAGGTGCAATTGTCTTTTGTTATGCTGCCGTTACGGATGAAAACTATCTCCGTCTCGAAGTTTGTTTGATACATGTGACCATATCATCTTAATGTATGTTTTTTCAATATAGTTTAATCAGATTATTTGAATTTTTTCGGGAGTTTTGCCGTGTTCCGTTCTGTGAGTTTTTTAACTTTGGACAGAACCGTGCTAGTCGACCAGTACCTATGCTAAATGAAGAGGGAAAGTTGCCATTGTGAATGGATTGAACGACTCATCAGGACTAAGGACACCTTTATCAACATTCTGATGAAAGATCAGCAATAGTAAGACCCAATTTACGATGTTATTTCATATATCTGTCGTGCATGTGAACTGGTCGGGCGCGCCCAGCTGGTTCTGGCTGGCGTGGCTATGCTAATTTAGCGCTACATTTTGTTTTCGCTATAAAACATTAAATATATCTGAAATATTGTTTGGATTCACCAGATGTTGGGCTTTCAATATCTGTACGCTGTGTATTTTTTCTGAAATGTTTTAAGACAAGTAATTAGTTATATGACGTTGGTCTCTGTAATTGTTCTGGCTGCATCAGCGCTATATCAGATTGCAGCTGCAATGTAGAACTGTGATTTATACCTGAAAAATGCACATTTAAAAAATATAAAAAACTATGCTATACCATAAATATGTTATCAGACTGTCATCTTATGAATTTGTTTGTTGGTTAGTGGCTATATATATTTTCATTTAGTCGAATTAGTGATAGCTACTGACGCAGGAAAAAACTGTTGGAGTAAAAAAATGGTGTCTTTTGCTAACGTGTTTAGCTAATAGATTTACATATTGTGTCTTCCCTGTAAAACATTTAAAAAATCTGAAATGGTGGCTTTATTCACAAGATCTGTGTCTTTCATTGGGTGTCTTGGACTTGTGATTTAATGATATTTAGATGCTACTATTTAATTGTGACGCTATGCTAACGATGCTAATCAGTGTGGGGGGGGGGGGGTGGGGGGTGCTCCCGAATCCGGGTTAGGTACTCGGTAGAGGTTTTAAGTAACCCTATTTTGAGATGTGAGGTATCACGATCTCTTTCAATAATGGCAGGAATGGAGGAGGTCTTTATCCTAATAAGATTGCTAAGGCGAACACCGCCATGTTTAGTTTTGCCCAACCTAGGTCGAGGCACAGACACAGTCTCAATGGGTATGGCTGAGCTGACTACACTGACTGTGCTATTGGCAGACTCCACTAAGCTGGCAGGTTGGCTAACAGCCTGCTGCCTGGCCTGCACCCTATTTCATTGTGGGGCTAAATGAGTTAGAGCCCTATCTATGTTGGTAGATAAGATGAGAGCACCCCTCCAGGTAGGATGGAGTCCGTCACTCCTTAGCAGGTCAGGCTTGGTCCTGTTTGTGGGTGAGTCCCAGAAAGAGGGCCAATTATCTACAAATTCTATCTTTTGGGAGGGGCAGAAATCAGTTTTCAACCAGCGATTGAGTGCTGAGACTCTGCTGTAGAGCTCGTCACTCCCCCTAACTGGGAGGGGGCCAGAGACAATTACTCGATGCCGACACATCTTTCTAGCTGATTTACACGCTGAAGCTATGTTGCACTTGGTGACCTCTGACTGTTTCATCCTAACATCGTTGGTGCCGACGTGGATAACAATATCTCTATACTCTCTACACTCGCCAGATTTAGCTTTAGCCAGCACCATCTTAAGATTAGCCTTAACGTCGGTAGCCCTGCCCCCTGGTAAACAGTGTATGATCGCTGGGTGATTCGTTTTAAGTCTAATACTGCGGGTAATGGAGTCTCCAATGACTAGGGTTTTCAATTTGTCAGAGCTAACGGTGGGAGCCTTCGGCGTCTCAGACCCCGTAACGGGAGGAGTAGAGACAAGAGAAGACTCAGACTCAGACTCCGACTCGCTACATAATGGGGAAAACCGGTTGAAAGTTTCTGTCGGCTGAATGAGCGACACCGGTTGAGCATTCCAACAGCATTTCCCTCCAGAAGCCATGAGAAAGTTGTCCGGCTGCGGGGACTGTGCGGGGGGATTTATACTAACGTTACTATCTGTACTTACTGGTGGCACAGACGCTGTTTCTTCCTTTCCTACACTGAAATTACCCGTGCCTAACGATTGCATCTGAAGCTGGGCTTGCAGCACAGCTATTTTCGCCGTAAGGCGATCGTTCTCCTGTATATTATGAGTACAGCGACTGCAATTAGAAGACATCATGTTAATGTTACTACTTAGCTTCGGCTGTTGAAGGTGTTGACGAACCATGTCCAGATAAAGCGTCCGGAGTGAAAAAGTTGAATGAGGGAAAAAAGTTGCGATGGAAAAACTAAAAATATAAACGGTAATTAAAAACAGAAACAAAACAAAAAACGTAAAGTTGTCAGCTAGCAAAGTAAAGTAAAGTTGGCAGCAAAACGCACAGCAACAAAACGCACAGCAACATGTCTGCAGATTCAACAGGAAGTATACTCAGAGTAAAACACTCAACAGACATTATGAAAGCTTAACCAAGTTTATTCTTTCCATAGGATCAATACAGCTGCATTCAGACAAAAACATGTTCACACAAGCACATTTAACCATTCCTCATAGTTTGAGTCTCCTCCTAAAGATCTGTACGAACATCATTTTTTTAATGCTCGGCAGGACACTAGTGATACGGGGCATACACTTTTATTTCTCCCTATAGGTGACCTGACCTCAACCCCCTCCATCACTAATTCAAGGCTCTCTCTCCTTATCAATACCTGCCACATGTAATCGCTTCCTGCACTCAACATATTCCAAGCTTAGGTGACTACGCTACATACCTTCCTCCTATACCCTTAACTTCTGGTGTAGACCCTCCACTATATACCTTCCTCCTATAACCCTTAACTTCTGGTGTAGACCCTCCTCTATATACATTCCTCCTATAACATTAACTTCTGGTGTAGACCCTCCACTATATACCTTCCTCCTATAACCATTCACGTCTGGTGTAGACCCTCCACTTAATACCTTCCTCCTATAACCATTCACGTCTGGTGTAGACCCTCCACTATATGCCTTCCTCCTATAACCATTACCTTCTGGTGTAGACCCTGTAAACCTCCACACTCCATCAGTGACATGAATAAGTATATTTCATATTCTCAGAACCCAACATTGGTAATGGTGAGAAGTTAGCTGTTTTTTTTGTAGCCTCTAACTTTCTCACTCACCATTTGTCATGATTGATTTATGATTTGTATTAATCATGGCATCATCAGGATTAGACAGAAAATGGCTCCATTCATCATCCACCATTCATTTACTATTGGGCAAAACATAACCCAAACAAACTGCAAATGCACAAATGAATTTACAACCAAATACTAAACTTTTTACTACTTTAATACACTTTGAGTGAATTGGTCAAAATACTTAATGAGTCGTGAATGATAGGGGGACTAGATACATAAAGTGCTTTCATTTTTCTAAACGGTGAAACAGATATGTATTAAAATATCCTCAAATAAAAGGTGACATTTTATACTGTCACCTCATATGAAACATTTGATCTGAAATCCAAAATGTTGGAATATAGAACCATATTTAAAATGTTAGCTTCACTGTCAAAATAGATATGGTGTGGACCGTATACTCAATGCAATCTAAATCTGATACCTCACTGTCTGTCTTCTGACTGATATTGCTTTTTAAACTGGTCTGGTCAGTCTACTCAAATATTTGTACTATACATGTTTCTATCTGCAGGCAATACTTTGATACTTTGTCATTTCTAATAATGAAACATACATTTATAAATAGACATGGCAGGTTTCAGGACACTGATGTATCTGAATATGTTGAAAAAATACTTCCACTATTTTCACCACCAAAGAATAGCAGTGTGATTTTAATATGATTTGACTATTTACAGACTGTCAGGCTGTCTAGTCACAGAGGAAGGCTGTGCTTCTCTGGTCTCAGCTCTGAGGTCAAACCCCTCACACCTGAGAGAGCTGGACCTGAGCTACAATCACCCAGGAGACTCAGGAGTCAGACTGCTCTCTGCTGGACTGGAGGATCCACACTGCAGACTGGATAAACTCAAGTATGTAGAGGGTTTATGTCAATGTTCATATCAGACATGTTTGACTTATCAGGATAGTTAAGACAAACATTCTTACCACCACTTGGACAAAGTTATATTATATGATAGTGTGTGTGTGAGTTTAGGTGTATTACTCAATGACTGTCTGTTCTTCTGCTTACCGCTACAGTGTGGAACATGGTGGAGAGTACACAATGAAACCTGGGCTTAGAAAATGTGAGTGTTGACTGCTGTGAAGAATATGACTAAGAATAAGTCTTAATTCAAGTTAAGTCAAAGTCAAAGACCACCATCATTACTTACTTGGTCATATTAAATATCAACTGTAGTTCTACAGAAGCAGAAATCAGAGACACAAAAGTTTACAAAGAGTTGCTTTGACCATGTGTAGGTGTGTGTATGTGTTCGTGTTACGTCAGAAATGTATGTGTGTGTGTTTGTGTGTGTTCATGCATGTGTGCATGAAGGTGTGTGTGTGTGTGTGTTCAGGATGTGTGTGTGTAATTAATGGGAATAAGTGTGTTTTATGTTATCATACAGTATCACATTTGATCATCCAACAAGTCTCAAGTTACCTTAATAACCTTTCTAGCCCCTAGCGGAACCCCCCCCACATTCCACTGAAAAGGCAGCGCACGAAATTAAAAAAAAATATGTTTTTAAATATTTAACTTTCACACATTAACAAGTCCAATACAGCAAATGAAAGATAAACAACATCTTGTGAATCCAGCCAATATGTCAGATTTTTTAAATGTTTTACACCGAAAACACCATGTATATTTATGTTAGCTCACCACCAAATACAAAAAAGCACAGACATTTCTTTCACAGCACAGGTAGCTTGCACAAAACCCCCAAATAGAGATAGAATTAGTCACTAACCAAGAAACAACTTCATCAGATGACAGTCTTATAACATGTTATACAATAAATCTATGTTTTGTTTGAAAAATTTGCATATTTCAGGTATAAATCATAGTTTTACTTTGCAGCTACAATCACAAATATCACCAAAGCAGCTAGAATAATTACAGAGAGCAACGTGAAATACCCAAATACTCATCATAAAACATTTATGAAAAATACATGGTGTACAGCAAATGAAAGATAAACATCTTGTGAATCCAGCCAATATTTCAGATTTTTTAAGTGTTTTACAGCGAAAACACAATATAGCATTATATTAGCTTACTACAATAGCCAAACACACAACCACATTCATTCACCGCAAAGGTAGCGATCGCAAAAAAAACAGCAAAAGATATAAAATGATTCACTAACCTTGACAAACTTCATCAGATGACAGTCCTATAACACCATGTTACACAATACATACATGTTTTGTTCGAAAATGTGCATATTTAGCGGTACAAAATCGTGGTTTTACAATGTGAATACGTAGTCAAAATGCACAAAGATATTTTAGACAGTCACCTAATCTAATCAAATAACTCATCATAAACTTTACTAAAAAATACATGTTGTACAGCAAATGAAAGATACACTAGTTCTTAATGCAGCCGCTGTGTTAGATTTTTAAAAATAACTTTAGTACGACATACAGCTTACGTTATAACGAGACAGCGCCTGCAATGAGGGCGGAAAATAGAACTAAACATTTTCCACAGAAATACGAAATAACATCATAAATGGTTCCTACTTTTGCTGAGCTTCCATCAGAATGTTGTACAAGGAGTCCTTTGTCCAGAATAATTGTTGTTTGGTTTTAGAATGTCCTCTTCTCCTGTCGAATTAGCAAACATAGCTAGCCATGTGGCGCAAACATGCCCAACTTCACATGACGCAAAGAAAAGAAAATTCAGAAAATCGCAATAAACGTTCAATAAACTGATATAACTCGGTTTTAAAAAACTACTTTATGATGTTTTTATCACATATATCAAATAAAATCAGAGCCGGAGATATCTAACGTGTATACCGAAAGCTTTCCAGAAGGCAATCTGGTGTTCCTTCTCGCGCCTTCGAAGACAATGAAAATTCCAGACACGTCATTCCAAAAGCTCTTGTTCGGCCTCAGATCAAGCTAGACACCCCATTCCGCCTCTCACTGCCTGTTGACATCTAGTGGAAGGCGTATGCAGTGCATATATATCCATAGATTTCAGGCAAATTAATAGGAAGGCCCTGGAACAGAGCCTCGATTTCAGATTTTTCACTTCCTGTCAGGAAGTTTGCTGCAAAATGAGTTCTGTTTTACTCATAGATATAATTCAAACGGTTTTAGAAACTTGAGAATGTTTTCTATCCAATAGTAATAATAATATGCATATTGTACGATCTAGAATAGAGTACGAGGCCGTTTAAATTGGGCACAATTTTTTCCCAAAGTGAAAATAGCCCCCTACACACTAACAGGTTTAACTTCTCCTTTTGATACCTACAAACATCTACATTAAAATAATTATTGAAAAGTGAGTTAACATTAAATGTGAATGATGATGATTTCTAATAATGTGTCTGGTTTCATCCATCAGATGTCTGTGATCTCACAATGGACCCAAACACGGCACACAGACTCCTCTCTCTGTCTGAGGAGAACAGAAAAGTGACATGGAGGAGAAAGAAGCAACAGCCGTATCCTGATCACCCAGAGAGATTTAAGGACTGGCAGCAGGTGCTGTGTAGAGAGGGTCTGACTGGGCGCTGTTACTGGGAGGTAGAGTGGAGTGGGAGAGGTGCTGTTATAGGAGTGACATATAAAGGAATTAGCAGGAGAGGAATCAGCAGGAGAGGAGAGTTTAATGACTGTTGTCTTGGATACAGTGACAAGTCCTGGAGTCTGGACTGCTCTGAGAAAAGTTACACTGCCTGGCACAATAATAATGACACTACCATAGACGTCCCCTCCTCCAGCCCCCACAGAGTAGGAGTGTATCTGGACTGGCCAGCCGGCACTCTGTCCTTCTATAGAGCTTCCTCTGACACACTGACCCACCTGTACACATTCACCTCCACATTCACTGAGCCTCTTTATCCAGGGTTTTAGGTTTGGTATGTTGACTCTTCAGTATCCCTGGAAATAATAACCTGACACACACACACACACACACACACTGGACACACACACACACTGGACACACACACGCACTGGACACACATACACACTGGACACATACACACACACACACACTGGACACATACACACACACACTGGATACACAATCACACACTGGACACACACACACACACACACACTGGACACACTGGACACACACACACACACACACACACACACACAAACACAATCTTGTATAGCTAACCTTGTGGGAACATACAATTCAGTCCCATGAAAAATCCAATTTTCCCTTACCCCCAACCCTAAACCTAACCCGTATCCTTACCTTAACCCTAACCCTAAACCTTCGCCCCTAACCCTAAACAAGGGCTTAATGTGCCCCAGCTGTGGGGCAAGATGTGATGAATTGGGCTGGAGGGAAATTTGAACCCGTACCTTACCTCGGTACCTCTTTGTCCATCAAAGGGCGATGGCTCAACGTGTAGCGCACGAGCCTCATCTGCCAACCCAGGTTCGATCCCCACCTAGGATATGCCCGAGGTGTAAGGCCCAAAGCACAAATGGGACAAAAGACCCAGCCTTTTTTAAATCCAGAACATGGGCTCAAAAGCCAGGCCCTCCCCAGGGCTTAACAACCTCCAATCGGTCGCCGAAGGGATGGTCACCTTCGGAGGCTTCGAACCGTGGTTCTGAAGGACCCAGAACCCTCGAAACAGCCCGTTTCTAAATATCTGCACGGTCTAGAAGTTTGCCACCATCCCCGGATCTCTAGGAAATGGTTATCTGTTTGTCGAAACCCAGGTTTCTGAAATCGGTCCGGTTCCAGTCTAGTCAACCCGGAGCTAAGTGTGTACACTACCGGACTAGGTGCATTATCGACATAAGCCCTGTCACCTACAGGGTTTCAGTGTTGCTCTGCCGTCAGGGGTCAAATCCCCCAATCACCGTTTTGGTCTTTAACCATTAATAACTCAAAAAGTAAATGTACAATCTGGATGGGACTGTTTTTGCACGAAAGGGCACAAATAGACGCACATTTCCATGTAATCAAAACCGTTTTTCAATAAAATCATGTAGGTAATGAAAATAAGTGCAGGGGGCAGGGGGGAATAGCTTCCGGGTGGACTGGGTCCTTTCCTTTTCCCTTTAGTGGGATAATTTTCGTAACAGCCGCTGAATTGCAGAGCACCAAATTCAAAAAAAATACTAAATATATTTATAATCATGAAATCACAAGTGAAATATACCAAAACACAGCTTAGCTTGTTGTTAATCCACCTATCATGTCAGATTTAGAAAATATGCTTTACAGCGAAAGCAATCCAAGCGTTTGTGCGTTTATCAATCATTAGACAAAACAGTAAGAACAGCTAGCCGCAAATTAGCTTGGTCACGAAAGTCAGAAAAGCAATAAAATTAATCGCTTACCTTTGATGATCTTCGGATGTTTAAACTCACGAGACTCCCAGTTACACAATACATTTTATTTTTGTTTGATAAAGATTAGTTTTATAACCAAAAACTGCCATTTGGTTTGCGCGTCATGTTCAGAAAACCACAGGCTCGTTCCGGTCCTGAAGGGCAGACGAAAATTTCAAAAGTATCCGTAATGTTCATAGAAACATGTCAAACGTTTTTTATAATCAATCCTCAGGTTGTTTTTAAGCCAAGTGTATTCCTTCTCCGACATCACAATTCTGCATTCCCTGAAGCTATAGTTTGTTTTGTGGCTTGCAACGCACAGCTGGTATCCCCCATTTTCCAGGGTTACTTCCATAAAATCCCTCTCACTGAACATGGTGACTGGGGATTGCCTAGTGCCATTAAATATGGCCAACCGGCTGGTCATGAGAGCCGCAAACCTACGTCTGTCAGATCAGGTTGCTCGGACATCCAGTCTATTGAGAACCGAAGGAATAGACTGATTACTTAGCTCGACAAACCGGGTTAACTCCGCAGCGTTGAGCACCTCGTCTCTACAGCGTTTGTGAAATTTTGCCCTGTGCGCTGCCTGGGTCTTCCGCAAATCCCGATCCATCTTTGCCAAGCAACCTTTCTAATTCCACCGGCTTTAGCCCGCAGAATCTTCAATCGGAACTGCAGAAGATACTTCAGAAAACTTTGAACATCGGCCCGATAGATTTTTAATGTGGATGGTGCCAAACCACGGTCTTCACATTGGCTATACCACTCCGACACACGTCTGTAATTATCCAGGGAACACAGTCCTTCATCGGTGTCACGTTCACTGTCTTCAAACTCCCTGTCATAGATGAGCGAAGGCGCAGCGTGTAATTCCACATTTCTTTTAATCATAGTGAAACCTTCACAAAAAGAACAGGTAAACAGAAACAAATGTGACGCAACCGTGGCGCACACACACAAACACACGCACGCACGCACGCACGCACGCACGCACGCACGCACGCACGCACGCACGCACGCACGCACGCACGCACGCACACACACACACACACACACACACACACACACACACACACACACACACACACACACACACACACACACACACACACACACACACACACACACACACACAAAATAAATAATTACCCAGCACATTGGGTGGGATAAAGGCTGCCTAAGTATGATTCCCAATCAGAGACAACGATAGACAGCTGCCTCTGATTGGGAACCATACTCGGCCAAAAACAAAGAAATAGAAAACATAGAATGCCCACCCAAATCACACCGGCCATGCCCTCTGTCATAATGCGGAGGAATCCCCGTACTTGGGATAGACTTGTGCGACTATAATGTAAATGACTATTGTCAATAAGTTTCACTGAAGGGTTTTTACCCTTTTTATATTTTTTTCTACTTGCTTCCGGGTAGGCCCCCGACCTTCAATAGTGGATGACTCACCGTCGACCTCATCTCTCTCGCTATCCGTTGAAGTCCCCCCGACGCAGCCCTGCTCCCTCGGTTCCGACCGTGTTTCACCACCGCTCTGACTGGTTGGCTGTGCCACCACCACCACCACCACCACCACTCCTGCTCACTCTCGCCCCCCAGCTGCTGCTCCGCTAACCACTCACTGTCAGCCCCCGGCAAAGCCCCAGTGTTCCTCCACCATCGTTCTGCTGCATGTACTGCCCTAATTCGGGCTGCTGTCTGTCAGTCGAATGCCGGCTCGCTAGCATAGCTTGCTTCCATTCGATAGTACCAGACTTAAGTTTGTGGCCAACTTTGAAATGTCGGTCTATCCGCCCGATGTTTTGCTTGGAACAAAGCCCACAGTCGCGTTTTTGTCTGCTGTTCATAGCTTCTCTCTCCTGCCTTCCGGCGTGCGTGACTCCCTGTTTGCTCCACCGACCAACAAACTAACCCTAAAACTAACCCTAAAACTCATTCTAACCCTAAACCTAATTCTAACCCTAACCATATACCCCCTAGAAATAACATTTGACCTTGTGAGGGCCAACAAAATGTCCCCAGTTGATCAAATGTCTCTTGGTTTAGTATTCTGGTCCCCACAAGTATAGTTAAACACGCCCACACTGGGCACACACACACTGGAGACACACACACACTGGACACACAGACTGTAAATGAAAATGTTAATTGTATGTGTCCACATAACTGAGTATGTGACTAACCTTGTGAAACTGTCATGTTATAATCTCCTGTTCTTCTGAGTATAATTCTGTGTTGCTCCTGTGTCCGTGTACAGATAAAAAGGGAAGGTAGAGTCAAACCAGCTGTCTCCTGTGTCCGTGTACAGATAAAAAGGGAATGTAGAGTCAAACCAGCTGTCTCCTGTGTCCTTGATAAAAAGGGAAGTGAGAGTCAAACATGCTGTCTCCTGTGTCCGTGTACAGATAAAAAGGGAACGGAGAGTCAAACCAGCTGTCTCCTGTGTCCTTGATAAAAAGGGAAGGTAGAGTCAGACCAGCTGTCTCCTGTGTCCGTGTACAGATAAAAAGGGAAGTGAGAGTCAAACATGCTGTCTCCTGTGTCCGTGTACAGATAAAAAGGGAATGTAGAGTCAAACCAGCTGTCTCCTGTGTCCTTGTATAGATAAAAAGGGAACGGAGAGTCAAACCAGCTGTCTCCTGTGTCCTTGATAAAAAGGGAACGGAGAGTCAAACCAGCTGTCTCCTGTGTACTTGTATAGATAAAAAGGGAACTGAGAGTCAAACCAGCTGTCTCCTGTGTCCTTGTACAGATGAAAAGGGAAGGTAGAGTCAAACCAGCTGTCTCCTGTGTCCTTGTATAGATAAAAAGGGAAGGTAGAGTCAGACCAGCTGTCTCCTGTGTCCTTGTAGAGATAAAAAGGGAAGGTAGAGTCAAACCAGCTGTCTCCTGTGTCATTGTATAGATAAAAAGGGAACGGAGAGTCAAACCAGCTGTCTCCTGTGTCCTTGTATAGATAAAAAGGGAACAGAGAGTCAAACCAGCTGTCTCCTGTGTACTGGTATAGATAAAAAGGGAACTGAGAGTCAAACCAGCTGTCTCCTGTGTCCTTGTACAGATAAAAAAGGAAGGTAGAGTCAAACCAGCTGTCTCCTGTGTCCTTGTACAGATAAAAAGGGAAGTGGGAGTCAAACCAGCCGTCTCCTGTGTCTTTGTATAGATACAAAGGGAAGTGAATGTCAATCCAGCTCTCTCCTGTGTCCTTGTATAGATAAAAAGGGAACGGAGAGTCAAACCAGCTGTCTCCTGTGTCCTTGATAAAAAGGGAACGGAGAGTCAAACCAGCTGTCTCCTGTGTACTTGTATAGATAAAAAGGGAACTGAGAGTCAAACCAGCTGTCTCCTGTGTCCTTGTACAGATGAAAAGGGAAGGTAGAGTCAAACCAGCTGTCTCCTGTGTCCTTGTATAGATAAAAAGGGAAGGTAGAGTCAGACCAGCTGTCTCCTGTGTCCTTGTAGAGATAAAAAGGGAAGGTAGAGTCAAACCAGCTGTCTCCTGTGTCCTTGTATAGATAAAAAGGGAACGGAGAGTCAAACCAGCTGTCTCCTGTGTACTTGTATAGATAAAAAGGGAACGGAGAGTCAAACCAGCTGTCTCCTGTGTCCTTGTATAGATAAAAAGGGAACGGAGAGTCAAACCAGCTGTCTCCTGTGTACTGGTATAGATAAAAAGGGAACTGAGAGTCAAACCAGCTGTCTCCTGTGTCTTTGTATAGATACAAAGGGAAGTGAATGTCAATCCAGCTCTCTCCTGTGTCCTTGTATAGATAAAAAGGGAAGTGAGAGTCAAACCAGCTGTCTCCTGTGTCCTTGTATAGATAAAAAGGGAAGGTAGAGTCAATCCACTTGTCTCCTGTGTCCTTGTATAGATACAAAGGGAAGTGAGAGTCAGACCAGCTGTCTCCTGTGTACTTGTATAGATAAAAAGGGAAGTGAGAGTCAGACCAGCTGTCTCCTGTGTCCTTGTATAGATAAAAAGGGAAGGTAGAGTCAGACCAGCTGTCTCCTGTGTCCTTGTAGAGATAAAAAGGGAAGGTTGAGTCAAACCAGCTGTCTCCTGTGTCCTTGTAGAGATAAAAAGGGAAGGTAGAGTCCCGCCCAAGAAGAGATCAAGATCAGCCCAACTCCAAGATGGCATAGTAGTTCAGACGTCATTTATCCTCGTATTGTCGTGTCCTGAATATATATATATATATATATATATATTTACACCTTTCTTCGCATATCTTTTATATATTTTATTATCCAAGAACTCAACTACAAAAGGCTTTCCTGCAACCCGCCTCACCAATTACAAAAAAAAGTATTATTTACCTCACAATTGAAGCTAGCCAGAAGCTAACCAGAAGCTAGCCAGAAGCTAACCTGAAACTACCCAGAAGTTAGCCGGTTTACTGGCTAACGTTAGTATTTCAGCTACCCACGTTTTGTGGTCATCAGCTATTCCTTTAGCTCGATAATCTATCGGCACTTTTGTACAACGCGACTCAGACCATAACATACTGGACCTATTTTTCTCAATATCCCCGGATTTCAACCGCAAGCTCTGGACATTTACACCTTGATTTCGCAGCTAGCTGCAAAGCGTGTGACGATTGGCTTACGTCGATCCCGGAGCAAACTTAAATTATTCCGGCGCTAGCCAGCTGAAGAGTTCCATCAGCCATTCCTGGGCTACAATCACCTATCCGGACCCGTTTTTTTTACTACAAATGCGGAGCCCCACCGGGCCTTCACGACTGACTAGCGACGTTATCTGCCCGAGGGAGTTATCCAACTGGCACCTCCGTTGCGACGTTACCTGAACGCTCATCTGGGGCCCGCTAATCGTTAGCTGTCTTATCGGCTGCTATCTGAATAAGTATATCGGACAATTTTTCTTGGGTCACTATATCTATTTTGCCAATTGGATTGATCCCCTCTACCACACGGAACCCCACTAATCTACCGACGGAAACGCACGAGGTGACTAAAAATAGACCTCCATCCTATGCTATCTTGCGACCGATAGCCAGCTACCCGGCCAGCTGTCTGGATCGCCGTGACCCCAACCAACCTCTACTCACTGGACCCTTATGATCACTCGATTAAGCATGCCTCTCCTTAATGTAAATATGCCTTGTCCATTGCTGTTCTGGTTAGTGTTTATTGGCTTATTTCACTGTAGAGCCTCTAGCCCTGCTCACTATACCATATCCAACCTTTCAGTTCCACCACCCACATATGCGATGACATCACCTGGTTTCAATGATGTTTCTAGAGACAATATCTCTCTCATCATCACTCAATACCTAGGTTTACCTCCACTGTATTCACATCCTACCATACCTTTGTCTGTACATTATTCCTTGAAGCTATTTTATCGCTCCCAGAAACTTCCTTTTACTCTCTGTTCTAGACGTTCTAGACGACCAATTCTCATAGCTTTTAGCCGTACCCTTATCCTACTCCTCCTCTGTTCCTCTGGTGATGTAGAGGTGAATCCAGGCCCTGCAGTACCTAGCTCCACTCCTATTCCCCAGGCGCTCTCTTTTGATGACTTCTGTCCCGTGTGGCTCAGTTGGTAGAGCATGGTGCTTGCAACGCCAGGGTTGTGGGTTCAATTCCCACGGTGGGGACCAGGGTTCAATTCCCACGGGGGGACCAGGATGAATATGTATGAACTTTCCAATTTGTAAGTCGCTCTGGATAAGGGCATCTGCTAAATGACTTAAATGTAAATGTAACCGTAATAGCCGTGGTTTCATGCATGTTAACATTAGAAGCCTCCTCCCTAAGTTTGTTTTGTTCACTGCTTTAGCACACTCTGCCAACCCAGATGTTTTAGCCGTGTCTGAATCCTGGTTTAGGAAGACCACCAAAAATTCTGACATTTTCTTCCCTAACTACAAGATTTTCAGACAAGATAGAACGGACAAAGGGGGCGGTGTTGCAATCTACTGCAAAGATTGCCTGCAGAGTTCTGTTTTACTATCCAACTGTTCCCAAACAATTTGAACTTCTACTTTTAAAAATCCACCTCTCTAAAAACAAGTCTCTCACTGTTGCCGCCTGCTATAGACCACCCTCTGCCCCCAGCTGTGCTCTGGACACCATATGTGAACTGATTGCCCCCCATCTATCTTCAGAGCTCGTGCTGCTAGGCGACCTAAATTGGAACATGCTTAACACCCCAGCCATCCTACAATCTAAGCTTGATGCCCTCAATCTCACACAAATTATCAATGAACCTACCAGGTACCACCCCAATTCCGTAAACACGTGTACCCTCATAGATATCATCCTAACCAACTTGCCCTCCAAATACACCTCTGCTGTTTTCAACCAAGATCTCAGCGATCACTGCCTCATTGCCTGCATCCGTAATGGGTCAGCGTTCAAACGACCTCCACTCATCACTGTCAAACGCTCCCTGAAACACTTCAGCGAGCAGGCCTTTCTAATCGACCTGGCCGAGGTATCCTGGAAGGATATTGATCTCATCCCGTCAGTAGAGGATGCCTGGATATTTTTTTTAAATGCCTTCCTCACCATCTTGAATAAGCATGCCCCATTCAAGAAATTTAGAACCAGGAACAGATATAGCCCTTGGTTCTCTACTGACCTGACTGCCCTTAACCAACAGAAAAACATCCTATGGCGTTCTGCATTAGCATCGAACAGCCCCCGTGATATGCAACTTTTCAGGGAAGCTAGAAACCAATATACACAGGCAGTTAGAAAAGCCAAAGCTAGCTTTTTCAAGCAAAAATTTGCTTCCTGCAACACAAACTCAAAAAAGTTCTGGGACACTGTAAAGTCCATGGAGAATAAGAACACCTCCACCCAGCTTCCAACTGCACTGAAGATAGGAAACACTGTCACCACCGACAAATCCACTATAATTGAGAATTTCAATAAGCATTTTTCTACGGCTGGCCATGCTTTCCACCTGGCTACCCCTACCCCGGTCAACAGCACTGCCCTCCCCTCTGCTACTCGCCCACGCCTTCCCCATTTCTCTTTCTCCCAAATACAGTCAGCTGATGTTCTGAAAGAGCTGGACCCTTACAAATCAGCCGGGCTAGATAATCTGGACCCTTTCTTTCTAAAACTATCTGCTGAAATTGTTGCCACCCCTATTACTAGCCTTTTCAACCTTTCTTTCGTGTCTGAGATTCCCAAAGATTGGAAAGCAGCTGCGGTTATCCCCCTCTTCAAAGGGGGGGACACTCTTGACCCAAACAGCTACAGACCTATATCTATCCTACCCTGCCTTTCTAAGGTCTTCGAAAGCCAAGTCAACAAACAGATTACCGACCATTTCGAATCCCACCATACCTTCTCCGCTATGCAATCTGGTTTCAGAGCTGGTCATGGGTGCACCTCAGCCACGCTCAAGGTCATAAACGATATCTTAACCGCCATCGATAGGAAACAATACTGTGCAGCCGTATTCATTGACCAGGCCAAGGCTTTTGACTCTGTCAATCACCACATCCTCATCGGCAGACTCGACAGCCTTGGTTTCTCTAATGATTGCCTCGCCTGGTTCACCAACTACTTCTCTGATCGAGTTCAGTGTGTCAAATCGGAGGGTGTGTTGTCCGGACCTCCGGCAGTCTCTATGGGGGTGCCACAGGGCTCAATTCTTGGACCGACTCTCTTCTCTGTATACATCAATGATGTCGCTCTTGCTGCTGGTGAGTCTCTGATCCACCTCTACGCAGACGACACTATTCTGTATACTTCTGTCCCTTCTTTTGACACTGTGTTAACCTCTCTGGGATAGATGGGACGCTTGCGTCCCAACAGCCATGTCAAAATGTAGAGCGCCAAATTCAAAAAAATTATATAAAATTAAACTTGATTAAATCACACATATAAGATATCAAATTAAAGCTACACTCGTTGTGAATCCAGCCAACATGTCAGATTTCAAAAAGGCTTTTCGGCGAAAGCATAAGATGCTATTATCTGATGATAGCCCAATGTAAACAAGAGAGTGTAGCCTATTTCAACCATGCTAGCGCTACTCAAAACGCTAATATAAAATATAAAACATGCATTACCTTTGACGAGATTCTTTTGTTGGCACTCCAATATGTCCCATAAACATCACAAATGGTCCTTTTGTTCGATTAATTCCATCCATATATATCCAAATTGTCCATTTATTTGGCGCCGTTGTACCAGGAAAAACAGCGTTCAATTTGAACAAAATCACGACACAATATCTAAAAAAAATTACCTCTAAACTTTGCCAAAACATTTCAAAGTACTTTTGTAATACAGCTTAAGGTATTTGTAAACGTTAATAATCGATCAAATTGAAGACAGGTCAATCTGTTTTCAATACAGGATATCAACAAACTCACGGAACATTTCATGTCTTGCCCAAATCTCAAACATAAACAAATGACGTCCCTCCACTTCCGGGTCAATATCTTTTTCACCTCACTAAGAAAAAACCTTAACCATTTTCCATACAATGGCGACATCCAGTGGAAGCAGTAGAAACTGCGCATTTACTGATTAGAATTCTGGTTTGCCCAAAACAATCCATTGAACATAGAGGAACTTAACAATAAAAAAGTTAGTCCTCAGGGTTTTGACTGCTATATAAGTTCTGTTATACTTACAGATATGATTCAAACAGTTTCAGAAACTTCAGAGTGTTTTCTATCCAAATCTACTAATTATATGCATATCTTATATTCTGGGGATGAGTAGCACGAAGTTGAAATTGCGCACGCTATTTTTCCCTAAGTGAAAACTCTGCACCCTATCATCAAGAAGTTAACAACCCTCCAGGCGAGCTTCAATGCCATACAACTCTCCTTCCGTGGCCTCCAACTGCTCTTAAATACAAGTAAAACTAAATGCATGCTCTTCAACGATCGCTGCCTGCACCTGCCCGCCTGTCCAACATCACTACTCTGGACGGCTCTGACTTAGAATATGTGGAAAACTACAAATACCTAGGTGTCTGGTTAGACTGTAAACTCTCCTTCCAGACTCACATCAAACATCTCCCATCCAAAGTTAAATCTAGAATTGGCTTCCTATTCCGCAACAAAGCATCCTTCACTCATGCTGCCAAACATACCCTTGTAAAACTGACCATCCTACCAATCCTCGACTTCGGTGATGTCATTTACAAAATAGCCTCCAAAACCCTACTCAATAAATTGGATGCAGTCTATCACAATGCCATCCGTTTTGTCACCAAAGCCCCATATACTACCCACCACTGCGACCTGTACACTCTCGTTGGCTGGCCCTCGCTTCATACTCGTCGTCAAACCCACTGGCTCCAGGTCATCCACAAGACCCTGCTAGGTAAAGTCCCCCCTTATCTCAGCTCGCTGGTCACCCATAGCAGCACCTACCTGTAGCACGCGCTCCAGCAGGTATATCTCTCTGGTCACCCCCAAAGCCAATTCTTCCTTTGGCCGCCTCTCCTTCCAGTTCTCTGCTGCCAATGACTGGAACGAACTACAAAAATCTCTGAAATTGTAAACACTTATCTCCCTCACTAGCTTTAAGCACCAGCTGTCAGAGCAGCTCATAGATTACTGCACCTGTACATAGCCCATCTATAATTTAGCCCAAACAACTACCTCTTTACCTACTGTATTTATTTATTTATTTTGCTCCTTTGCACCCCATTATTTCTATCTCTATTTTGCACTTTCTTCCACTGCAAACCAACCATTCCAGTGTTTTTTTACTTGCTATATTGTATTTACTTCGCCACCATGGCCTTTTTTATATTTTTATTTATTTATATATATATATTTTGTTTGCCTTCACCTCCCTTGCTCACATTGTATATAGACTTATTTTTCACTGTATTATTGACTGTATGTTTGTTCCATGTGTAACTATGTGTTGTTGTATGTGTCGAACTGCTTTGCTTTATCTTGGCCAGGTCGCAATTGTAAATGAGAACGTGTTCTCAATTTGCCTACCTGGTTAAATAAAGGTGAAATGAAATAAATGTAAAAAAAATATATAAAGATATGTGATGATCACCCAATGCTTCTGAATTCAGACTGTCTGCACTGTGGAACTCTGTCATTCTCTCTGAGATCACAATGCTTCTGAATTCAGACTGTCTACACTGTGAACTCTGTTATTCTCTCTGAGATCACAATGCTTCTGAATTCAGACTGTCTACACTGTGAACTCTGTTATTCTCTCTGAGATCACAATGCTTCTGAATTCAGACTGTCTACACTGTGAACTCTGTTATTCTCTCTGAGATCACAATGCTTCTGAATTCAGACTGTCTACACTGTGGAACTCTGTTATTCTCTCTGAGATCACAATGCTTCTGAATTCAGACTGTCTACACTGTGCTGTGACACACTCTGTTCACAAATAAACTGTGGAACTCTCCAAGATCACAAATAAACAATCTTGCTTTGACTTAGACTCCAGCAGATCCTCAATTATATAAATCCACGACAACACACACACACACATGACACACACACACTTGACAAACACACACCTTGGACACACACACACATGCCACACACACACACTTGTACAACACACATCTTGGACACATACACACATACAGTAAACACACACACAAACACTGGACACACACACACACACAGTGAACATTTCTCATTTGCTAAAATAATCCATCCACCTGACAGGTGTGGCATATCAAGAAGCTGATTAACAGCATGATCATTCCAAAGGTCTCTCTAAAATGTGCAGTTTTATCATACAAAAACCTCAGACCACTTGTATGAGCGGTTTGCTGATGTCAACATTGTGAACAGAGTGCCCCATTGTGGCGGTGAGGTTATGGTATGGGTAGGCATAAACTACGGACCATGAACAGAAGTGCATTTTATCAATGGCAATTTAAATGAACAAGGATACTGTGATGAGATCCTATTGTCGTGCCATTGTCCGCCGCCATCACCTCATGTTTCATGATAATGCACGGCCCCATGTCGCAAGGATCTGAACAAAATTCCTGGAAGCTGAAAAAAAAACAGTTCTTCCATAACCTGAGTACTCACCAGACATGTCACCCATTGAGCATGTTTGGGATGCTCTGGATGGACTTGTACGACAGCGTGTTCCAGTTCCCGCCAATATCCAGCAACTTTGCACGGCCATTGAAGAGGAGTGGGACAACATTCCGCAGGCCACAATCAACAGCCTGATCAACTCTATGTGAAGGAGATGTGTCGTGCTGCATGAGGCAAATGGTGGTCACACCAGATACTGACTGGTTTTCTGATCCACACTCTTACTTTTTGAAATCCGTAGATTAGGGCCTAATGAATGTATTTCAACTGACTGATGTCCTTACATGAACTGTAACTCAGTAAAATCTTGTTAGGTTTATTTTATTGTTCAGTGTAATAAAAAGAGAAGTTGTAAATGTTTTATGTTTGATATGATGTTAGTAACACTCTTAAGTCATTCCATCCTTTCACTAAATGGTAGTAACACTAAGTCTTTCCATCCTTTCACTAAATGGTAGTAACACTAAGTCATTCCATCCTTTCACTAAATTTTAGTAACACTAAGTCATTCCATCCTTTCACTAAATGGTAGTAACACTAAGTCATTCCATCCTTTCACTAAATGGTAGTAACACTAAGTCATTCCATCCTTTCACTAAATGGTAGTAACACTAAGCCATTCCATATTTTCACTAAATGTTAGTAACACACTTCAGTCATTCCATCCTTTCACTAAAGCTCTAAAGAAACGTTTTATTGACAGATGCCTCATTTAAATGTTCTGGATTTTGATGAAAGGAAATCCCATATAGCCTACTGGCCAGTACTTTGATATGGCATCTTCTGTTTGGGTGTCTCAGGTCAGGTCTGAGCCATGATCAGAATGTGTCCAGTGTTTCACCCCTGACCTCCTCACACCGTCTCACTGTCCATGTCTGCTTTTAGCTCTAAACTCTAATTCACTGTGTTATAATGGAACTTGTGCTTGTTACGTCACCTCTGTAACCAGGTATCAAACATAATGACCTTTCTGACCCTATCCCATGGCCCTACTTTCTATAACTGAACATTGAAATCCCTCTACGAGTTTTGTTTACTGTCCACTTACTTATTTATTGATGTATCTGTTGTATATTGGGGTTGTGCCGCAGAGCACCATGGGGGTTTGTATGTGTTGAGATGATCACTTTCCAGATAAATGGTTGAACTGATTCCTGTCTTCAGTCTCATCATTATTGAATTGTTATACAGACGAGGTAATGAAACCCACAAAACATAACAAAAGATTGCCGATGAGTAAGTCTGAATCTACAGGAATTATTCTGTCTGGAAGAAGTCGGTTTTTCAACTGTTTGAAAATGTTATTTTCTGTGGTACAATCTAGGCTACCGTTAGCACAGTGTATTGCTAGCAGAGGCAAGTGCATAGTGGAGCTAGCTAGGAAAGAGAGTTAATATCGTCATGGATGGCAGAAAAGGACTCAAGACGGATGTCGGAGCGGGAAAAAAATGTGAGTAAAAGGGAGGAAGATACATTGATTAAAGGAAAGGACATCAATTAACTTCTTGTGGATCAGTTGGACGCTAGCCTTCCATCTCGACAACTTCCGGTGAAATTGCAGAGCGCAAAATTCTAATTACAGAAATATTAATATTCAACATTCATGAAAATACAAGTGTTACACATCAGTTAAAAGTGTAACTTCTTGTTAATCCAGCCGCTGTGTCAGATTTAAAAAAGGCTTTATGGCGAAAGCACACCATGCGATTATCTGAGGATAGCGCCCAGCACACAAATGCATTAAAAACATTTTCCAAACAGGCAGATGTGTCACAAAAGTCAGAAATAGCAACAACAAAAAATCACTTACCTTTGAAGGTCTTCTTCTGTTGGCAATCCAAAAGGTCCCAGCGACCTTGGTCGTTTTGTTTGATAAAGTCCTTCTTTATATCCCCAAAAACTCAATTTAGCTGGCGCGCTTCATTCAATAATCCACCGGTTTCCCCTGTTCAAATTGCATATAAAATGAATCCCAAACGTTACCAATGAACTTCTCTAAACAAGTCAAGCAACGTTTCTAATCAAACATCAGGTACCCTAAAATGTAAATAAATGATACAATTTAAGACGGAGAATCGTTATTGTTATTAGCGGAGATAAACAACAAAGTATACGCATTCACCGGTACGCGCTATAAACACTACAGCCAAAATGGGAGCCACTTAGAAAAACTACAAATTCTAGCTCATTTTTCCAAAAACAAGCCTGAAACTCTTTCTAAAGACTGTTGACATCTAGTGGAAGCCCTAGGAACTGCAATCTGGGAGGTATTCCTTTGATATTCCCATTCCCATTGGTACAGTAATCACTGTTGAGCTGAATTTTTCTGTTCTGAATCAGTTCTGTTCTACTCACAGGCATTATTTTAACAGTTTTAGAAACTATAGAGTGTTTTCTATCCAATACTACCATGCATTTGCATATCCTAGATTCTGGGCCTGAGTAACAGGCAGTTTACTTTGGGCACCTCAGTCATCCAAACTTCCGAAAACTGCCCCTAGCCTGAAAAAGTTAAACTGTGGAGAAGAACTTTGGAATTAAAAACTTCTAAATGAGCAAAGTGAAGGAAGATCATGTGACGGAGGAAACTATTGCTGTGTTTGAGGACAATACTGAAGTGAGTGACAATCATGAGCCTATTGAGAAATGAAAAATGGTGTGAATTGTTGGAAACATTGGACAGTTTGATGAAAGTATTGAGCAGGGGACCTCATATACAGAACGGTTTGAAAATGTTGTTCTTGTAAATTACATTGATGAGCACAACATTGTATCTACAGTTTTTGGTGTAATGGGGCCAAAGACAGCCAGAACAGGTAATAACACGTATAGGGATATTGTGAAGATACTTAAAGGATATTTTTCACCAGAACGAATAGTTAATGCTGAAAGGTTCAGGCTCCACAGGAGACATCAGGAAGAGGGAGAATCAGTACCAATGTTTGCTGCTGCATTAAAGAAACTATCAGAACACTGTGAGTTGAATGGTGTTGTAAATGACATCATAAGAGACAGACTAGTATGTGGGCTACGGAGTGAAGCTACACTAAAGAGACTGTTGACTGAAAGTCATCTGACCTTGGTGAAGGACATTGAAATCAGTGTGTCCATGGAACTAGCTGCTAAAGAGGCTCACCAGTTGAGTTCATCAGGAATTTAGTGGGTTCATCTAACAATCCTAATCACCAGCTGATACATTGTAATCTCATACACAGGGTTCACCTTCCACCCAGAAAACATCATTTAATGAAAATCATAACCTCTCCTCTGTGTGATCTATGTAATTAAGGTGTCTTGGGCTCCTTTCTACATATGCAGTTTTTTTTTTACTTTGCTCTTTAATTATTTGTTACTTTTATTTCTTGTTTTTCAGGGTATTTTTCTTAAAACTGCATAAGGGCTTGTAAGACAGCATTTCACTGTAAGGTCTACACCTGTTGTATTCGGTGCGTGTGACAAATAAGATTTGATTTGATTTGATATGTAGCACAACATTTGACAGCTGGTTATCTGCAACTGAAACCATAAAATATCTACTGTTGTGGGTTTTTCACCCTACTGATTGCCTGTTCATTATCATTTTAGTGCAAATGTGAACCTTACTGATTTTATTATCATAATTGTATTTACCTGCAATACGTGGTTTTCTGACATATGTTTTAACAGTAATGTGTCTCCAGCTGTATAACCATTCGTGCTGCTATTTGTTCTGATATATATGTTAACAGTGTTGTGTCTCTAGCTGTATAACCAGTCCTGCTGCTATTTGTTCTGATATATATATTAACAGTATTGTGTCTCCAGCTGTATAATCATTCCTGCTGCTATTTGTTCTGATATATATTTGAACAGTATTGTGTCTCTAGCTGTATAATCATTCCTGCTGCTATTTGTTCTGATATATATATTAACAGTATTGTGTCTCTAGCTGTATAACCATTCCTGCTGCTATTTGTTCTGATATATATTTTAACAGTATTGTGTCTCCAGCTGTATAACCATTCCTGCTGCTATTTGTTCTTGTCTTTGTTCCTTTAAAATACATAATAAGCTAATCACAAAAAAAGGAAAAGTGTTTCAACTGAAAATCAGTGATGGGAAATCAAGTCACATGCTTCCACTGTGGCAAGGTGGGACATCAGACATCTACATGCTGGTGTAAGGACATGGATTGTCCAGCCTGTGGTATAAAGGGACATCAGACTTCTACATGTTGGTGTAAGGACATGGTTTGTCCAGCCTGTGGTATAAAGGGACATCAGACTTCTACATGTTGGTGTAAGGACATGAGAGAGAATAAAGTAGATGTCGCATGTCAAGAGTCTGATGTATGACCCTATGTCATGATGACGTGTGCACGCCCATATTTGGGCATACGGTCAGGACATCCTGGCGGGAAAGTGACCAGGTGGTTATGCCAACATATGGGCATCCTGTTCCTGTTCTCACGCCTTAGGACGAGTGCGAAAATATGTATATAAGGTCTTTGAAGTTGTCATGACGATTGATGTCTAGGGACCTCTTTGAACTGCGTGGGGGGGGGGTGAACATTTCAAAGAGTAAGGCACCCCCTATTTTATTGTCCTTAGGGTTGTTGTCTATGAAACACGAAAGGCCTGGGGTATTGGGCTTTGCAGACGCCTTATAAAGCCCAGAACAATACATGCATAATACTAAACAAGTTTTTTTTAAATAACCCCCTTAACATTAAACAAAAAATGACACCTAGGCCAATTCTCAGTATGTTATGCGCCTCTTGTCATGAACCCAGGGACCAAAGCCTCGAGGAAGTTCTGTGTAAAGCCCCAGAGTGTTTCAAAAGAGTTTTGGGTACGAGTGAGGGACATATGTCTTACATATTCCAACCGGAGGATTCTACGGTTAAGATATTCACAGACAGTTTTAAATGGGTGGATTATCCCATTTTCATAACACTTATGAATAAACTGGACAATCTTTTCCAAAATCGTGAACAATTACGGCGCTGGCCGCGGCTATCCTTGAGACATACCCAGGACCTAAATGCCCGACGGATTATATACCCATGTAGTGAAAACTTACGGAGTTTTGATGGATCGTGCAAGAGAGCCAGGCAGTTTGATGGGGAATTGGACACGGATAATGGGGATGGTTACCCAGGCCCTTTATCTGTAAGAAAGGCATACTAAAAAGGCGAAATTAATTATGAACGGCTATAAACTGTATGTACTTGATTTTTTTTATGAATTAAAATGGTTTTAAAAGCAATATCTCACCACTTAATGAACGGGAAGCTCTCGTTTTCTCTCTCACACCGTTCGGTCCCGGAGAAAAAAAGACTTGCGTAAAAGCCATGTGCGAGCGTGTGTGTGCGTGCCTGTGCTGTCGTGTAGGATGCAGGATATCAAAAGGGGGATACTGTCTCGACACCCCAATCCTGTTGTTTGAACCCACTACCTTTGTAATCAAATATACCGTTTGTTGCATACCGGATAGCGCCCGAAAAGAAAAAAAAATGTCACCCCTGCTCTGTAAACTCATTCCGTAGTATCTGTCGTTAGGGACACAACCGCGGAACGAGTCTTGTGAAACAGATAGTCCCCATGATGTTAGCATCGTTTTAGCGCAGCTGCAATCCCACAGGCCTGCAACCCCAGAATAGTTATCGGACTGAACAGTTAAAAAGATCATCTGTGAAAACCTCTTAATGAAGCTTTCTGAAGGTGAGTTCGTGAAATAATTATAATATATACACTGCTCAAAGAAATAAAGGGAACATTAAACAACACAATGTAACTCCAAGTCAATCACACTTCTGTGAAATCAAACTGTCCACTTAGGAAGCAACACTGATTGACAATAAATTTCACATGCTGTTGTGCAAATGGAATAGACAAAAGGTGGAAATTATAGGCAATTAGCAAGACACCCCCAAAAAAGGAGTGATTCTGCAGGTGGTGACCACAGACCACTTCTCAGTTCCTATGCTTCCTGGCTGATGTTTTGGTCACTTTTGAATGCTGGCGGTGCTCTCACTCTAGTGGTAGCATGAGACGGAGTCTACAACCCACACAGTAGCTCAGGTAGTGCAGTTCATCCAGGATGGCACATCAATGCTAGCTGTGGCAAAAAGGTTTGCTGTGTCTGTCAGCGTAGTGTCCAGAGCATGGAGGCGCTACCAGGAGACAGGCCAGTACATCAGGAGACGCGGAGGAGGCCATAGGAGGGCAACAACCCAGCAGCAGGACCGCTACCTCCGCCTTTGTGCAAGGAGGTGCACTGCCAGAGCCCTGCCAAATGACCTCCAGCACGCCACAAATGTGCATGTGTCAGCATATGGTCTCACAAGGGGTCTGAGGATCTCATCTCGGTACCTAATGGCAGTCAGGCTACCTCTGGCGAGCACATGGAGGGCTGTGCGGCCCCACAAAGATATGCCACCCCACACCATGACTGACCCATCGCCAAACCGGTCATGCTGGAGGATGTTGCAGGCAGCAGAACGTTCTCCACAGCTTCTCCAGACTCTGTCACGTCTGTCACATGTGCTCATGTGCTCAGTGTGAACCTGCTTTCATCTGTGAAGAGCACAGGGCGCCAGTGGCGAATTTGCCAATCTTGGTGTTCTCTGGCAAATGCCAAACGTCCTGCACGGTGGTGGGCTGTAAGCACAACCCCCACCTGTGGACGTCGGGCCCTCATACCACCCTCATGGAGTCTGTTTCTGACCGTTTGAGCAGACACATGCACATTTGTGGCCTGCTGGAGGTCATATATTTCTTGGAAATAGTTTTCTTACAGGTTTATGGAGAGTATATGCGTCCTGCTCTGATAACCACTCATTCACTTTAGCATCGCTTAACAGGCTACCTGTTTCTTCGGCTATAGCTCTCTGTAAACACTCTTTACCCCCATAAGACCCGGGGTTAGCGGGATTATAACAAATGTTTTTAACAGCTGCTCCGCCATCCTTCTTGCCTCTCTGAGGTAGAATAACGTTAATGAGCCACTTTCAAATAACGACAACATTTCATTTTCATTTTGAGAATTTTTATTTTTATGAATGCAGTATTACGTATACAGACAATTCAGGATTCGTTGCAAGATACACGTCCCAGTTCTCAACAATCACAGCATGCAGCGCCCTATATATTTGGTTTAGATTTACAGGCTTGTGTCGCTGAATTTTTAAAACACACACGTCAGATATATAAGCATATAAACAACAAATATGATACGTTAACTTCTTGTCAATAGGGGGAGCTGTTAGTACTATTTTTTTCTTGGTGTTCCCAAATTAAACCGCCTCGTACTCAATTCTTGCTCGAACAATATGCATATTATTATTACTATTGGGTAGAAAACACTCTCTAGTTTCTAAAACCGTTTGAATTATGTCTGTAAGTGAAACAGAACTAGACTTAGAGCTGTCATGACGTTGGGTTGGGGGTAGGCTTATGACAGTCATAAATACCTCTTTCCCCCTTTTTCTCTCTCCCTACTATAACTGATGTGACAAAAGGAAACCCATGGGTTAACATAGAGGTTCTGGTAACATCAAAATTTTGGGGAAATTAACTATATTCTGGTGATCCGACCAACTGAACATATGTGGTGGTACTTAAGATATAATATGTCAGTTCGGTTGCCCTCTGACACAATTCTCATAAAGGATTGAATGACATAAACTCTACTGTGGAAAGTCGATAATGTCAGAGATATCGGATTCACGTGGAATTGTTGTTTAATTCAAATGTTTGAATATGACATTATTTGTGAAGAGATGAAATGTAATTTTAGCTTCCAAATGAGAGATCTGTGCTTTCATAAGTTTTCCTCTGCTCACAGTGGTCCGCCCCTGTGAAGAGGCATGGGTTATAAACCTTTCAGACACACCCCTCTCCCTCCACTATAAAAGCCATTTTCCCATAAAATAACTTTCTGTTCCGGGTACTCTAGGATGACGATCCAGTGTCAGAATGGTTCAGATAATCACTATAGATGAAGCCAACATCAGCATGGACTTTGATTGTGAATGGTATGAACTTTGAACTCGTATTCACTACAGAAGTGATATCTCCTAGCCTTTGAGTTAGCAACAGCTAAACGCAGGTTCGGAAGGACAGTCCAAGTATCCCGTCTAATACACACAACGTTCCCGTGACTACCAGAGACATTCTTCAAAGGACAGAGGACTCAGGTGATGACACGGGCCATCTACCACCAACCTACTGAAGCGCAGCTCAGAGTAAATATTGATTGCATTTTCCTCTTCAAATGGGCGGTAATTTAGAATGCATAAGATACTGTATTTACGATAGCACAGCTCGCCTATGTCAAGTCTCCCGCTCTTTCACTAGGACTCCCCCCCTTTCCTTTGTGTAACAAGCTGTCATATCGAATCTGCCCGCTAGGGACGTTTTTCTGTATGACGTAATTTGTGATCAAGCTATGATTTAATTATGTATGTGTGTTTCTGTGTGATTAGTTAGGTATTTAGTAAATAAATAATTAAACCCAATTTTGTATTGCTGATTCAACTTGTTAGCCAGGATTCTTGCAGATAATCAAGGACTTACAACTTTCAGATGAGACTGAATAAATGACGATTAATGTGACTGCTATTTAGTAAAATATTACTAAATCTTTAAGAGTTTATTCGAAAGATAATAGCTCTATAAATATTATTTCGTGGTGTCCCTCTCTAGTTAATTCATATTTACATGATTATTTCAATCAGGTAATATTCATTACGGAGAAATTCTTTTATAGAATAGCATGTCATAGCAATTAATCTGGCATAGTCAAAGACACGACAGAGCAATTTCCCTATGTGGAGTTGAGAAATGCAGATTTTTCCAACCTGTTCTCAGACCTGTGTATACTTTGCCTGTCTTCTATTGGTTGAGATGCACTGCATACGCCTTCCCCTGGGTGTCAGCGAATAGAGGGCCTTGAAATGGAGTCTCTATGCAGATCAGAAAGTCTATAAATGGATTGTAATCGATGTGTCCCTCCTTTTGATTCTTTGCGCTGACGCACTGAGGACATTGGCATGTCGTTTTAGAAGCTCCCGTTTTAGCTTCTAGTTATATCCGGCTCTGTTTTTATTCGATATAGGCTTTGAAGACATCATAATCTTGTTATTTTAAACCGATTTATATCAGTTTATGTCAGTATATTGCGATTTCGGGTATTTCATTTTCTGGCGTTGTAGGCTGTTGGGTATATCTCTCTCGCATGCCATTGTGTACTGCTAATGGCAACGTGGAAGACAACATTCTCCAACCCAGCAACGATTCTTTTGGACAAAGGACACCTATCCCAAGATTCTGATGGGAGTTCATCAAAAAGTAGGAACTATTTATGCTGATAATTCGTTGTTCTGTTGAAAAAAGTAAAATGCATAAGACGCCATTATTTGCAGTGTAGCCTTGCGTTATTGCACCCTGTATTGCGCAGTAACGTTAATTTTTAAAATGTAATTCAGCGATTGCATTAAGAACTAATTTGTCTTTCAATTGCTGTCCAACCTGTATTTTTTTAGTCAAGTTTATGAATAGTTTTCGATAAGAATAGGTGCCTTTCCAAGATGGCGCCGGACAGATTGCTTGACGTTATGGACACTATTCTCATTGTATAAGCACGATTTGTGCCGCTAAATATGCACATTTTTGAACAAACTCTATATGCATTGTGTAATATGATGTTACAGGACTGTCATCTGAAGAATTCTGAGAAGGTTAGTGAAAAAATTTATATATTTTGGTGGTTTACACGTTATCGCTCTTTTTGCCTTGAATCAATCCTGGGGTGATGTTTGCACATGTGGTAAGCTAATATAACGCTATATTGTGTTTTCGCTGTAAAACACTTAGAAAATCTGAAATATTGGCTGGATTCACAAGATCTGTGTCTTTCATTTGCTGTACGCTGTGTATTTAAAAAAAATGTTTTATGATGAGTAATTAGCTAATACACGATGGTCTCTGTAGTTATTCTAGTCGCTTTGGTGAGAGTTGTGATGGGGGCTGCAATAGTAAACTCTGATTTATACCTTAAATATGCAAATTTTTCTAACAAAACCTATGCTATACAATAAATATGTTATCAGACTGTCATCTGATGAGGTTGTTTCTTGGTTAGTGGCTATTTATATCTTTATTTGGTCGAATTTGTGATAGCTGCTGATGGAGTAAAAAAAAATGGTGGAGTAAAGAAGTGGTGTCTTTTGCTAACGTGGTTAGCAAATAGATTTACATATTGTGTCTTCCCTGTAAAACATTTAAAAAAATCAGAAATGATGGCTTGATTACCAAGATGTATATCTTTCATCTGGTGTCTTGGACTTGTGATTTAATGATGAATGATAACATTGCATAACATTTGTAAGTTGTCTCAAAAGAAAAAATGTATTTATTCTCTCTAACATCTTAGACACATAGTTACCCATAGCTTTACGTCTAAATAACAAAATGTCACTCGGTCTCTTGGGGTTTATTGAGCCAGAAAGTCATCACATCAGCCACCACAGCTTCCCGGTATTTATTGTCGTCCACCAGGGTGTGTCGGATTTCTTTGAGTTTCTCGTGGATGTAGATTGCCTCCTTCAGTTCATGTAGGAAGGCCTCGGTTACCCCGTTAACTCTGGGGATAGACGGCACAAGACCCATAGACTCCAGGGTTCTGACCAGCGCTGGTATAAACCTGCAGGACCACAGTCTTTTCACCAGCTCCTCAAAATGATTGAAGAAGTAGTATCTAGGCGGGTCGTATAGGCACGGATGACGACGCTGGCTGGGATGATTGATCTCACAGCCGATGCATTTTTCTCTTATATATTCTCCAATCACCACGTCTAAAAGTGTAGCTACAGAGGCCTTGATGGTGTCCACAAAAATTGTACTGACCATCCTCAGGCTGTGTAAATGTAGGTGGTGTCGCGGGTCTTGCCAGGAGGGAGTAGAGTGTCGGGCTGCGAGGCATAGAGTCCTTAGTGTCGGGCCCCCATGTCGTATCGGAGTACTCGTAGGTGGTATGGATATCCATGGTATATGATGAAATGAAGAACTGGCTCCTTTTTTCCTTTTATTGTGGAACCAGGCCTTTGGGTATCTGGGCGTGGTTAATGAAGCCTCGTACTTAGTTTTCTTCTGACGATGTACCTTCTTGAGACTCGTTTGAATCGTAATCTTCACGATTCGTATATATTATGCACTTCTTTACATGAACAAGGCTCTGCCGCTGTTGGCTCTGTACAAAGAGAGCATCCAACACCTGCAACATGTTCAATTCCATTAGATCCCAACTTTTAAAAGGTATAAGCATGCGCAGCCTGAAATCCCCAGTCAGGCCACCCTCACGGATGTTTTGGTTGCGGATTTCCTCGTTGCCGATATAGAACTCCACGCAGCCACAGGGAAGTCCATTCTTTCTTTGTATTTTCACCCTGTGAAATATTCTTCCTGAGGAGTTAGGAGTACCTTCCCAACGGGCTCGTAGCCCGTGAACACGCTATACCCCTTGGTGATAAGGCCCAGTTCAGGACACACAACCTTGCGAAAAACCGACCAGTCTTCAACCCCATAGTCCACTCCTAAAGTCTGGTCTGTATATTCTTCTCCTTCAGCTACCATATAGAGTTCACTTTACAGGCCAGGTAATCAAACCGATACCCCCATTGCTGTCCATTAGACATCAGCACTTGATCTTTCAGAGCAGCTGCGGGAGGTATTTGGGTTCTATACACATTTAAAAACATTTTTGGCGCATCATATATTGCGGCTTGATACTTTGCCCTTGCTCTATGTACCACCCGAGGTCCTGCTTTCGTTGCTACAGTCAACACTGCTTTGCCACTGATCACAAAATCCATGGTGATTTTTTAAATCTTGTTCAGTCTTACGCGTGTATTGTTCTGGGGCTTTATAAGGCGTCTGCAAAGCCCAATACCCCAGGACATTCGTGTTTCATGGACAACAACCCTGAGGGCAATAAAATAGGGGGGGCCTTACTCTTTGAAATGCTTACTCTTTGAAATGTTCACCCCCCCCACTGCGTTCAAAGAGGACCCTAGACATCAAGCATCATGACAACTTCAAAGACATTATATAACTTTTTTTTCGCACTCGTTCTAAGCCGTGAGAACAGGAACAGGATGCCCATATATAACCACATGGTCACTTTCCCGCCAGGATGTCCTGACAGGAAGCCCAAATATGGGCGTGCACACGTCATCATGACATAGGGTCATAAATCAGACTTTTACGTGACATCTACTTTATTCTCTCTAGTGGAGGTTTCTCAGGATATACACTGACTAGTAACAATGAGATGTTTAACATTAGTGGAGGGTTCTCAGGATATACACTGACTGGTAACAGTCAGGTTAACATTAGTGGAGGGTTCTCAGGATATACACTGACTGGTAACAGTGAGTTGTTTAACATTAGTGGAGGGTTCTCAGGATATACACTGACTGGTAACAGTGAGCTGTTTAACATTAGTGGAGGGTTCGCAGGATATACACTGACTGGTAAAAGTGATATGTTTGGCATTAGTGGAAGTTATCACGTGCTCTAGGGAGTGCCAATATAGGGGCATCCTGTCAGGACATCCTGTTCCTGTTCTCACGCCTTAGAGTGAGTGTTAATTTATGCATATAGTGCATCTATTCCTTTGACGCTGCTTTAGTTGGTGTTTATTTAACAAGATGGTGCATCTGTATATGTTAAAGCATGTGTATGCATTTGATCTCTCCTGGTGTGTGTGTGTGTGTGTGTGGGTGTGTGGGTGTGTGTGTGTGTGGGTGTGTGTGTGGGGGTGTGTGTGTGTGTGTGTGTCTCTGCAGTAGTGTTTGAAACAATGTTTTTTTATCTAAACAATTCAACAATAGGAGGGCATATATACATAATGATACCCAAACAACAGGTGATTTTCCTAGGTTGGGGATCAAAGGAGAGCTGCTCTCCAGGGTGGGGGGCTGTCACAGTCAATCAAGCCAGCCTCTTTTTGAAAGTCCTTTACTTATGACTTAGGCCGGGTGGTAATGTACGACCGATCTCATCCCATAAAATGAGGAAATAGCCATAGCCCGATCTCGCTGCTTTCTTTTCCTTAACTCCGACTAATCCAGAAGTTCTGTGCGTCCAGGAATCTTTGGAAGTCCACCGAATTGGTTACCTTTCATCTGAACTTTCTGTTGCGATCGGCAGAGTGGGCCATCAGGTATTGTTTATAGTTATTACCGCGGAGAGCGGCTTGGAGCGCACGCTTCAAATCTAACGTGTAATGTCATTTGGTCAATGATCAAGACTCTACTGATCATCACAGATCAATTATGCCAAAGTTACATGGTTAATATGTCATGAAATTACATGTACACATGAAGACACTTGAAAGGGTGAAATGTAAATGACTCAAGGATGATACCTATTGACTTCTTAATGAACCGGCATGTGGAATTCCCTACGTATGTTATTAATAATGATTGTTATGATTTGATCTTTGTGATTATGAATTTGATAGAATACATGTTATGAATTTGATAGGATACCTGTTATTCTGTTTCATATGTTAGGCCGCACACACTACTCAGTAAATATATCACTTTATGGTTAAAGGACTTCAGGCCACACTATCATCCATTCCTCTGGAACCTGTTCACTTTCACTGTCAGTCATACTACCTGTCCAGCCACCAACACAGATTCAACTAACCTTTCAATGATTTAAAACGTCTATAGGATACACAGCTGAGACAGGAAATAATTGATTTGGAGGCATCCAACATTAACGGTTAGAACTATTGAAGATGCAAAAAAGGGGTTTTCAGAAATACATTTGGTTGACAGATTTGTATTATTGTAAAAGGAATATAACATTATTATTATCATAATCTTTATTATTATTATGTTGCAGGTGAGACATACCCAGAAACATCTTGTCATGTGCTCAGATCTGTACAGCAGCCCATATAACCATAGCTCCAACTTACAAGAATGTGTTTACCAGGCAGTGATGAAAACAGTTTAAAAGAGCTCTAATTCAAACATGCAAAGATATATATTTGATACAATTACACCGTTAAAACTGTTGTTACAATATCACTTCTCATTGTGTACATTTCAAGCTTTCAACAACAATAAAACAACCATCTATATAATGTTTCTCGGCCTAACACACTGTTGAGTTTCCTATTTACTAAAGAACAATCATTAAGACAAAACACCAAAAAATTGTAATATAATCTGTATACATGTCATTCTATACTGAAAACGGGTACATTCTGAAAGATTATGATGTTGATGTGATAACACATGTTTTTATTCATCTCACACCTTAAGATAATATGGTTTATTTATACTTTACTTAAATTGTATTATTTATCGTGTCTCATACCAGGCTAATAATACACTACCAAGCAATGAAAAAAAGCTATGGAATTAACCCATAACCTGTGTGTGTCTTTTTGGGATCAGTAATTGATCAATAATACCAATAGGCATGATCTGATCCTCAACCCTCTTACGGCATCATATAATGTACAGTCATATGCAAAAACAAGAAACTCCGAAAACAAAACAATGAAAACCTTAACATGTCATTATTTTAGTTACCAACCATCAATGGTTGAGTTGGGTACTTTTTCTTTGTATATGCACCGAGCCTCCAAGTGGCTGGAGCCCTCCAACAGGCTAAATTAAAAAGACCCATATAAAAAGCATGTGAAAAGATGGGGTCAAATGTAATTTTTATGTTTTGTTTTTGTTACAACCAACAGGTCTTCCTAACATTTTCCATAACTAGTAAGCCTAACATCCTGAATGTATATGGGCTCCCAAATATGGACCTGGGAACACAAGGGTGGGGTGGGACCACAGGCCCTTCTAAGTAACTGACCCGAGAACATAATTGATATATTGTAATTTAAATCAATGACCCATAAGAGAACACGGGACCAAAGCAATGCAGGAACCATATAGAATTAAAACAACAGTATTCTTAATGAGAAATATAATCTAATAAACAAATGTCTGCATAATGAAAGACATGAAAACTGTAGCCAACATTGTATTTCGATCTGTATAAAACGTTGATATTATCAGTAAGGTCATTGAGACAAACAATAGACAATAGTTCTTGTGGGAGGTTTAGGGTTAAAATATATGTGAAGGATCATGAATGTTAGAGATTTGGTCACAGAGGGGATTTTGAAAGAGGGAGATTAGAACCCAAAAGTAATAGTGCTAAGAAAGATCATAATGGTAAATTCATATTTCGGTTTAGGGGGGTAATAACTTTATGGAATCCACTATTCACACTATGTGGATTAGAAACATGTACAGAAATAGAGAACTATCACATCAAGATGTAACAGGGATGAATGGCGATTCAATGTACAACAGTAGTCTTCTGTAACAAGCAATATGTGTTAAATATGTTTTACATCCATCCATGACTGAACGGTTTCACAAACTCCTTTTAAAGGTTTTGTAAGTAAGCTGTAACAGGCCTCACTCAGTCTAGAGATTAACCTAGAGACACAAAAAACAGCAATGTTTAAAGCAGCTTGGAGATTATTCCCCATGTAAGGGGGGCAAAGAGCTGATTTAACTAACTCTGTACAAACCAAAGGAATTTCCAGAGTTAGCAAACCCCCATGTACCCATTATATAACACAATTATCTAGGGTCAAATGCATCTAAAGTTTTTTAATGAAGTGGCAGCTGCATTCATATATATTATTGTCCGTACACTCTAGAAAACAATATAACACAATATCGAGATACAAAAAAAATGTATATGCAACATTTGAACAACTGTGAACCCCCACGGGTTATGATGTACATGACATGACGATACATTGGCTATTTTAGTATTCCTTTTCTAGTTTTTATTTACATGTTTATAAACCAAAAGTATATTTTTAGAGTGGAGTGAAATATTGTTTCTGTTAAACTGTAGAGAACAAGAACTTTTGTTGAATCAAAGAGTCGCTGATGTTTTATATACAGTACTGCACGTATCCAGAAGACAGGGCCCTACTGTAGTACTACACTATTACACTGGTATGTACTACTAATGTACTAGTATCAAGGATGGTAAGGAAAATCTATAGGGGGGGAACATGTACCAGATATAACACATTCCCCACAGCATCTAATGTACTAGTATCTAGGATGGTGAGGAATATCTATAGGGGGAACATATACCAGATATAACACATTCCCTACAGCAACTAATGTACTAGTATCGAGGATGTTAACCTTTCTGAACCACCCATCCAGGATCCGGGATAATTGTCATCAGAAATGCTGACTAGCATAGCCTAGCCTAGCGCCACAAGTATATAATATAATATAATTTCATGAAATCACAAGTGCAATATTGCAAAACACAGCTTAGCCTTTTGTTAGTCCATCTGTCGTCTTAGATTTTGAAATTATGCTTTACAGCGAAAGCAATACAAGCGTTTGTGTAAGTTTATCGATCGCTCGACAAAACAATAAGTACACCTAGGATCAGGTAACTTGGTCACGAAAATCAGAAAAGCAATCAAATTAATCGTTTACCTTTGATGATCTTCGGATGTTTTCACTCACGAGACTCCCAGTTAGACAACAAATGTTCCTTTTGTTCCATAAAGATATGTTTTATATCCAAATACCTCCATTAGTTTTATGCGTTAGGCCCAGGAATCCACCGGAAAGAGCGGTCAAACGCCGACAAAAATTCCAAATTATATCCATAATGTCCACAGAAACATGTCAAAGTTTTTTATAATCCATCCTCGGGGTATTTTTCAAATATCTATTCGATAATATATCAACCGGGACAGTTGGCTCTTCACTAGGACCGGGAGTAACAATGGCTGACTTTCTCTTTTGTGCACAAGTCACTCTGAGAGCCCCCACCTATCCACTTACACAATGTGGTCGTTCACGCTCATTCTTCAAATAAAAGCCTGAAACGATGTCTAAAGGCTGTTGACATCTTTGGGAAGCCATTGAAAATGAATTCTGGTTGATTTCCCTTTTTATGGGCACTAGGTATGCATAGGAACAGAGAGGTTTCAAGAACAGGGGCACTTCCTGACTGGATTTTCCTCAGGTTTTAGCCAGCAATATCAGTTCTGTTTAACTCATAGACAAAAAAAATACAGTTTTGGAAACTTCAGAGTGTTTTCTATCCTAATCTGACAATTATATGCATATTCTAGTTTCGGGGGCTGAGAAATAGGCAGTTTCAAATGGGTATGTGTTTTTAGCCAAAAACGAAAATATCGCCCCCTAGTCTTAAGAATATCTATAGGGAGGAACATGTACCAGATATAACACATTCCCCACAGCATCGAAGGATGCAGACACTGACACTGACATTGTATTTTGTTATGTGAAAGTAGCATAAGTATGTGTAAAGAGTTTACAATGTTGTTTAAAAGTTCCGAATATTTCTCTTGTGACTATTGAGACAGGGTACAAATATTATGTATTTGAATTTCTTACACATTTTTATTTTTATTTTTTTATTTTTCTCCCCTTTTCTCCCCAATTTTCGTGGTATCCAATCGCTAGTAATTACTATCTTGTCTCATCGCTACAACTCCCGTACGGGCTCGGGAGAGACGAAGGTCGAAAGTCATGCGTCCTCCGAAGCACAACCCAAACAAGCCGCACTGCTTCTTTAACACAGCGCGCCTCCAACCCGGAAGCCAGCTGCACCAATGTGTCGGAGGAAACACCGTGCACCTGGCCCCCTTGGTTAGCTCGCACTGCTCCCAGCCCTCCACAGGAGTCGCTGGGGCGCGATGAGACAAGGAAATCCCTACCGGCCAAATCCTCCCTAACCCGGACGACGCTAGCCCAATTGTGCGTCGCCCCACGGACCTCCCGGTCGCGGCCGGCTGCGACAGAGCCTGGGGGCGAACCCAGAGACTCTGGTGGCGCAGTTAGCACTGCGATGCAGTGCCATAGACCACTGCGCCACCCGGGAGGCCCTTTCTTACACATTTTTAATAATACTTGTGAGTTGTAGACACATTCTTCAGAGGTTATAATACAAATACATATTTAGATTTAGTTCAGCATTGAGGTGTTTTTTACATGTAATCAAAGTTTTAATACAAAATACAAATACAACTTTTTGTATGTGTACCAAAGGTTTCATTTAGGTTTCATTTGGGTTATAATAATGATTTACAAAGGAAAAAGTCAATAGTTCATTGCATATTATGTAATTGTGGATTCGATTCTTTTTCAGATTGTTATTGATACAGCATGTCAATATGATACAGAAGTAGTCTACAGAACCCAAGCAGCATGTCAATATGATACAGTAGTAGCCTACAGAACCCAAGCAGCACGTCAATATGATACAGTAGTAGTCTACAGAACCAAAGCAGCATGTCAGTATGATACAGTAGTAGCCTACAGAACACAAGCAGCATGTCAATATGATACAGTAGTAGCCTACAGAACCCAAGCAGCATGTCAATATGATACAGTGGTAGCCTACAGAACCCAAGCAGCATGTCAATATGATACAGTAGTAGCATACAGTACCCAAGCAGCATGTCATTATGATACAGTAGTAGTCTACAGAACCCAAGCAGCATGTCAATATGATACAGTAGTAGTCTACAGAACCCAAGCAGCATGTCAATATGATACAGTAGTAGCCTACAGAACCCAAGCAGCATGTCAATATGATACAGTAGTAATCTACAGAACCCAAGCAGCATGTCAATATGATACAGTAGTAGCCTACAGAACCCAAGCAGCATGTCAATATGATACAGTAGTAGCCTACAGAACACAAGCAGCATGTCAATATGATACAGTAGTAGTCTACAGAACCCAAGCAGCATGTCAATATGATACAGTAGTAGCCTACAGAACCCAAGCAGCATGTCAATATGATACAGTAGTAGCCTACAGAACCCAAGCAGCATGTCAATATGATACAGTAGTAGCCTACAGAACCCAAGCAACATGTCAATATGATACAGTAGTAGCCTACAGAACCCAAGCAACATGTCAATATGCTACAGTAGTAGCCTACAGAACCCAAGCAGCATGTCAATATGATACAGTAGTAGCTTACAGAACCCAAGCAGCATGTCAATATGATACAGTAGTAGCCTACAGAACCCATGCAGCATATCAATATGATACAGTAGTAGCCTACAGAACCCAAGCAGCATGTCAATATGATACAGTAGTAGCCTACAGAACCCAAGCAGCATGTCAATATGATACAGTAGTAGCATACAGAACCCAAACAGCATGTCAATATGATACAGTAGTAGCCTACAGAACCCAAGCAGCATGTCAATATGATACAGTAGTAGCCTACAGAACCCAAGCAGCATGTCAATATGATACAGTAGTAGTCTACAGAACCCAAGCAGCATGTCAATATGATACAGTAGTAGCCTACAGAACCCAAGCAGCATGTCAATATGATACAGTAGTAGTCTACAGAACCCAAGCAGCATGTCAATATGAAACAGTAGTAGTCTACAGAACCCAAACAGCATGTCAATATGATACAGTAGTAGCCTACAGAACCAAAGCAGCATGTCAATATGATACAGTAGTAGCCCACAGAACCCAAGCAGAATGTCAATATGATACAGTAGTAGCCTACAGAACCCAAGCAGCATGTCAATATGATACAGTAGTCTACAGAACCAAAGCAGCATGTCAGTATGATACAGTAGTAGCCTACAGAACCCAAGCAGCACGTCAATATGATACAGTAGTAGTCTACAGAACCAAAGCAGCATGTCAATATGATACAGAAGTAGTCTACAGAACCCAAGCAGCATGTCAATATGATACAGTAGTAGCCTACAGAACCCAAGCAGCACGTCAATATGATACAGTAGTAGCCTACAGGACCCAAGCAGCATGTCAATATGATACAGTAGTAGTCTACAGAACCCATGCAGCATGTCAATATGATACAGTAGTAGCTTACAGAACCCAAGCAGCATGTCAATATGATACAGTAGTAGTCTACAGAAACCCAAGCAGCATGTCAATATGATACAGTAGTAGTCTACAGAACCCAAGCAGCATGTCAATATGATACAGTAGTAGCCTACAGAACCCAAGCAGCACGTCAATATGATACAGTAGTAGTCTACAGAACCAAAGCAGCATGTCAGTATGATACAGTAGTAGCCTACAGAACACAAGCAGCATGTCAATATGATACAGTAGTAGCCTACAGAACCCAAGCAGCATGTCAATATGATACAGTGGTAGCCTACAGAACCCAAGCAGCATGTCAATATGATACAGTAGTAGCATACAGTACCCAAGCAGCATGTCATTATGATACAGTAGTAGTCTACAGAACCCAAGCAGCATGTCAATATGATACAGTAGTAGCCTACAGAACCCAAGCAGCATGTCAATATGATACAGTAGTAGCCTACAGAACCCAAGCAGCATGTCAATATGATACAGTAGTAGCCTACAGAACCCAAGCAGCATGTCAATATGATACAGTAGTAGCCTACAGAACCCAAGCAACATGTCAATATGATACAGTAGTAGCCTACAGAACCCAAGCAACATGTCAATATGCTACAGTAGTAGCCTACAGAACCCAAGCAGCATGTCAATATGATACAGTAGTAGCTTACAGAACCCAAGCAGCATGTCAATATGATACAGTAGTAGCCTACAGAACCCATGCAGCATATCAATATGATACAGTAGTAGCCTACAGAACCCAAGCAGCATGTCAATATGATACAGTAGTAGCCTACAGAACCCAAGCAGCATGTCAATATGATACAGTAGTAGTCTACAGAACCCAAGCAGCATGTCAATATGATACAGTAGTAGCCTACAGAACCCAAGCAGCATGTCAATATGATACAGTAGTAGTCTACAGAACCCAAGCAGCATGTCAATATGAAACATTAGTAGTCTACAGAACCCATACAGCATGTCAATATGATACAGTAGTAGCCTACAGAACCCAAGCAGCATGTCAATATGATACAGTAGTAGCCTACAGAACCCAAGCAGAATGTCAATATGATACAGTAGTAGCCTACAGAACCCAAGCAGCACGTCAATATGATACAGTAGTAGCCTACAGGACCCAAGCAGCATGTCAATATGATACAGTAGTAGTCTACAGAACCCATGCAGCATGTCAATATGATACAGTAGTAGCCTACAGAACCCAAGCAGCATGTCAATATGATACAGTAGTAGTCTACAGAAACCCAAGCAGCATGTCAATATGATACAGTAGTAGTCTACAGAACCCAAGCAGCATGTCAATATGATACAGTAGTAGCCTACAGAACCCAAGCAGCACGTCAATATGATACAGTAGTAGTCTACAGAACCAAAGCAGCATGTCAGTATGACACAGTAGTAGCCTACAGAACACAAGCAGCATGTCAATATGATACAGTAGTAGCCTACAGAACCCAAGCAGCATGTCAATATGATACAGTGGTAGCCTACAGAACCCAAGCAGCATGTCAATATGATACAGTAGTAGCATACAGTACCCAAGCAGCATGTCATTATGATACAGTAGTAGTCTACAGAACCCAAGCAGCATGTCAATATGATACAGTAGTAGTCTACAGAACCCAAGCAGCATGTCAATATGATACAGTAGTAGCCTACAGAACCCAAGCAGCATGTCAATATGATACAGTAGTAATCTACAGAACCCAAGCAGCATGTCAATATGATACAGTAGTAGCCTACAGAACCCAAGCAGCATGTCAATATGATACAGTAGTAGCCTACAGAACCCAAGCAGCATGTCAATATGATACAGTAGTAGCCTACAGAACCCAAGCAGCATGTCAATATGATACAGTAGTAGCCTACAGAACCCAAGCAGCATGTCAATATGATACAGTAGTAGCCTACAGAACCCAAGCAACATGTCAATATGATACAGTAGTAGCCTACAGAACCCAAGCAACATGTCAATATGCTACAGTAGTAGCCTACAGAACCCAAGCAGCATGTCAATATGATACAGTAGTAGCTTACAGAACCCAAGCAGCATGTCAATATGATACAGTAGTAGCCTACAGAACCCATGCAGCATATCAATATGATACAGTAGTAGCCTACAGAACCCAAGCAGCTTGTCAATATGATACAGTAGTAGCCTACAGAACCCAAGCAGCATGTCAATATGATACAGTAGTAGCATACAGAACCCAAACAGCATGTCAATATGATACAGTAGTAGCCTACAGAACCCAAGCAGCATGTCAATATGATACAGTAGTAGCCTACAGAACCCAAGCAGCATGTCAATATGATACAGTAGTAGTCTACAGAACCCAAGCAGCATGTCAATATGATACAGTAGTAGCCTACAGAACCCAAGCAGCATGTCAATATGACACAGTAGTAGCCTACAGAACCCAAGCAGCATGTCAATATGATACAGTAGTAGCCTACAGAACCCAAGCAGAATGTCAATATGATACAGTAGTAGCCTACAGAACCCAAGCAGCATGTCAATATGATACAGTAGTCTACAGAACCAAAGCAGCATGTCAGTATGATACAGTAGTAGCCTACAGAACCCAAGCAGCACGTCAATATGATACAGTAGTAGTCTACAGAACCAAAGCAGCATGTCAATATGATACACAAGTAGTCTACAGAACCCAAGCAGCATGTCAATATGATACAGTAGTAGCCTACAGAACCCAAGCAGCACGTCAATATGATACAGTAGTGGTCTACAGAACCAAAGCAGCATGTCAGTATGATACAGTAGTAGCCTACAGAACACAAGCAGCATGTCAATATGATACAGTAGTAGCCTACAGAACCCAAGCAGCATGTCAATATGATAGAGTAGTAGCCTACAGGACCCAAGCAGCATGTCAATATGATACAGTAGTAGTCTACAGAACCCATGCAGCATGTCAATATGATACAGTAGTAGCCTACAGAACCCAAGCAGCATGTCAATATGATACAGTAGTAGTCTACAGAAACCCAAGCAGCATGTCAATATGATACAGTAGTAGTCTACGGAACCCAAGCAGCATGTCAATATGATACAGTAGTAGCCTACAGAACCCAAGCAGCATGTCAATATGATACAGTAGTAGCCTACAGAACCCAAGCAGCATGTCAATATGATACAGTAGTAGCCTACAGAACCCAAGCAGCATGTCAATATGATACAGTAGTAGCCTAGAGAACCCAAGCAGCATGTCAATATGATACAGTAGTAGCTTACAGAACCCAAGCAGCATGTCAATATGATACAGTAGTAGCTTACAGAACCCAAGCAGCATGTCAATATGATACAGTAGTAGCCTACAGAACCCAAGCAGCATGTCAATATGATACAGTAGTAGCCTACAGAACCCATGCAGTATGTCAATATGATACAGTAGTAGCCTACAGAACCCATGCAGTATGTCAATATGATACAGTAGTAGCCTACAGAACCCAAGCAGCATGTCAATATGATACAGTAGTAGCCTACAGAACCCAAGCAGCATGTCAATATGATACAGTAGTAGCTTACAGAACCCAAGCAGGATGTCAATATGATACAGTAGTAGCTTACAGAACCCAAGCAGCATGTCAATATGATACAGTAGTAGCTTACAGAACCCAAGCAGGATGTCAATATGATACAGTAGTAGCTTACAGAACCCAAGCAGCATGTCAATATGATAAAGTAGTAGCCTACAGAACCCAAGCAGCATGTCAGTATGATACAGTAGTAGTCTACAGAACACAAGCAGCATGTCAATATGATACAGTAGTAGCCTACAGAACCCAAGCAGCATGTCAGTATGATACAGTAGTAGCCTACAGAACCCATACAGCATGTCAATATGATACAGTAGTAGCCTACAGAACCCAAGCAGCATGTCAATATGATACAGTAGTAGCCTACAGAACCCAAGCAGCATGTCAATATGATACAGTAGTAGCCTACAGAACCCATGCAGCATGTCAATATGATACAGTAGTAGCCTACAGAACCCGAGCAGCATGTCAATATGACACAGTAGTAGCCTACAGAACCCATACAGCATGTCAATATGATACAGTAGTAGCCTACAGAACCCAAGCAGCATGTCAATATGATACAGTAGTAGCTTACAGAACCCAAACAGCATGTCAATATGATACAGTAGTAGCCTACAGAACCCAAGCAGCATGTCAGTATGATACAGTAGTAGCTTACAGAACCCAAACAGCATGTCAATATGATACAGTAGTAGCTTACAGAACCCAAGCAGCATGTCAATATGATACAGTAGTAGCCTACAGAACCCAAGCAGCATGTCAGTATGATACAGTAGTAGCCTACAGAACCCATACAGCATGTCAATATGATACAGTAGTAGTCTACAGAACCCAAGCAGCATGTCAATATGATACAGTAGTAGTCTACAGAACCCAAGCAGCATGTCAATATGATACAGTAGTAGCCTACAGAACCCATGCAGCATGTCAATATGATACAGTAGTAGCCTACAGAACCCATGCAGCATGTCAATATGATACAGTAGTAGCCTACAGAACCCAAGCAGCATGTCAGTATGATACAGTAGTAGCTTACAGAACCCAAACAGCATGTCAATATGATACAGTAGTAGCTTACAGAACCCAAGCAGCATGTCAATATGATACAGTAGTAGCCTACAGAACCCAAGCAGCATGTCAGTATGATACAGTAGTAGCCTACAGAACCCAAGCAGCATGTCAATATGATACAGTAGTAGTCTACAGAACCCAAGCAGCATGTCAATATGATACAGTAGTAGCCTACAGAACCCAAGCAGCATGTCAATATGATACAGTAGTAGCCTACAGAACCCATGCAGTATGTCAATATGATACAGTAGTAGCCTACAGAACCCATGCAGTATGTCAATATGATACAGTAGTAGCCTACAGAACCCAAGCAGCATGTCAATATGATACAGTAGTAGCCTACAGAACCCAAGCAGCATGTCAATATGATACAGTAGTAGCTTACAGAACCCAAGCAGGATGTCAATATGATACAGTAGTAGCTTACAGAACCCAAGCAGCATGTCAATATGATACAGTAGTAGCTTACAGAACCCAAGCAGGATGTCAGTATGATACAGTAGTAGCTTACAGAACCCAAGCAGCATGTCAATATGATAAAGTAGTAGCCTACAGAACCCAAGCAGCATGTCAGTATGATACAGTAGTAGTCTACAGAACACAAGCAGCATGTCAATATGATACAGTAGTAGCCTACAGAACCCAAGCAGCATGTCAGTATGATACAGTAGTAGCCTACAGAACCCATACAGCATGTCAATATGATACAGTAGTAGCCTACAGAACCCAAGCAGCATGTCAATATGATACAGTAGTAGCCTACAGAACCCAAGCAGCATGTCAATATAATACAGTAGTAGCCTACAGAACCCATGCAGCATGTCAATATGATACAGTAGTAGCCTACAGAACCCGAGCAGCATGTCAATATGACACAGTAGTAGCCTACAGAACCCATACAGCATGTCAATATGATACAGTAGTAGCCTACAGAACCCAAGCAGCATGTCAATATGATACAGTAGTAGCTTACAGAACCCAAACAGCATGTCAATATTATACAGTAGTAGCCTACAGAACCCAAGCAGCATGTCAGTATGATACAGTAGTAGCTTACAGAACCCAAACAGCATGTCAATATGATACAGTAGTAGCTTACAGAACCCAAGCAGCATGTCAATATGATACAGTAGTAGCCTACAGAACCCAAGCAGCATGTCAGTATGATACAGTAGTAGCCTACAGAACCCATACAGCATGTCAATATGATACAGTAGTAGTCTACAGAACCCAAACAGCATGTCAATATGATACAGTAGTAGTCTACAGAACCCAAGCAGCATGTCAATATGATACAGTAGTAGCCTACAGAACCCATGCAGCATGTCAATATGATACAGTAGTAGCCTACAGAACCCATGCAGCATGTCAATATGATACAGTAGTAGCCTACAGAACCCAAGCAGCATGTCAGTATGATACAGTAGTAGCTTACAGAACCCAAACAGCATGTCAATATGATACAGTAGTAGCTTACAGAACCCAAGCAGCATGTCAATATGATACAGTAGTAGCCTACAGAACCCAAGCAGCATGTCAGTATGATACAGTAGTAGCCTACAGAACCCATACAGCATGTCAATATGATACAGTAGTAGTCTACAGAACCCAAGCAGCATGTCAATATGATACAGTAGTAGTCTACAGAACCCAAGCAGCATGTCAATATGATACAGTAGTAGCCTACAGAACCCATGCAGCATGTCAATATGATACAGTAGTAGCCTACAGAACCCATGCAGCATGTCAATATGATACAGTAGTAGTCTACAGAACCCAAGCAGCATGTTAATATGATACAGTAGTAGTCTACAGAACCCAAGCAGCATGTTAATATGATACAGTAGTAGTCTACAGAACCCATACAGCATGTCAATATGATACAGTAGTAGCCTACAGAACCCATACAGCATGTCAATATGATACAGTAGTAGTCTACAGAACCCAAGCAGCATGTTAATATGATACAGTAGTAGCCTACAGAACCCATGCAGCATGTCAATATGATACAGTAGTAGCCTACAGAACCCATGCAGCATGTCAATATGATACAGTAGTAGCCTACAGAACCCATGCAGCATGTCAATATGATACAGTAGTAGCCTACAGAACCCATGCAGCATGTCAATATGATACAGTAGTAGCCTACAGAACCCATGCAGCATGTCAATATGATACAGTAGTAGCCTACAGAACCCATGCAGCATGTCAATATGATACAGTAGTAGCCTACAGAACCCATGCAGCATGTCAGTATGATACAGTAGTAGCCTACAGAACGCATGCAGCATGTCAATATGATACAGTAGTAGCCTACAGAACCCATGCAGCATGTCAATATGATACAGTAGTAGCCTACAGAACCCATGCAGCATGTCAATATGATACAGTAGTAGCTTACAGAACCCAAGCAGAATGTCAATATGATACAGTAGTAGCCTACAGAACCCATGCAGCATGTCAATATGATACAGTAGTAGCCTACAGAACCCATGCAGCATGTCAATATGATACAGTCGTAGCCTACAGAACCCATGCAGCATGTCAATATGATACAGTAGTAGCCTACAGAACCCATGCAGCATGTCAATATGATACAGTAGTAGCCTACAGAACCCATGCAGCATGTCAATATGATACAGTAGTAGCCTACAGAACCCATGCAGCATGTCAGTATGATACAGTAGTAGCCTACAGAACCCATGCAGCATGTCAATATGATACAGTAGTAGCCTACAGAACCCATGCAGCATGTCAATATGATACAGTAGTAGCCTACAGAACCCATGCAGCATGTCAATATGATACAGTAGTAGCTTACAGAACCCAAGCAGCATGTCAATATGATACAGTAGTAGCCTACAGAACCCATGCAGCATGTCAATATGATACAGTAGTAGCCTACAGAACCCATGCAGCATGTCAATATGATACAGTCGTAGCCTACAGAACCCAAGCAGAATGTCAATATGATACAGTCGTAGCCTACAGAAAGAATGTAAGGTAATAAATATAATAGCATGGTAGGCTATATATACAGCATATAAACTATGATGATATACTCGTAGACAACCTATATTTCCACCTAGTCTATTAGAGGTCTATATGTATTATAATCTATATCTCCACCTAGCCTGTTATAGACCTATATGTATTATAATCTATATCTCCACCTAGTTTATTACGGACCTATATGTATTATACTCTATATCTCCACCCAGCCTATTAGAGGTCTATAATAAACTCCTCTATGAAGATGTGCTTATTATCACTATATTGCGTAGCCTATTTGAAGGTCAGTCGGCAATATAATAAACTATAATACGTTTTTCCGTGTTACAGACGGTACCAGTAGCCCTACGCAGACTAAATAGTGGTAACACTGTATCAGCCCCTTCAAAACACCCTAAATAGTGGCAACACTGTATCAGCCCCTTCAAAACACCCTAAATAGTGGCAACACTGTATCAGCCCCTTCAAAACACCCTAAATAGTGGTAACACTGTATCAGCCCCTTCAAAACACCCTAAATAGTGGTAACACTGTATCAGCCCCTTCAAAACACCCTAAATAGTGGTAACACTGTATCAGCCCCTTCAAAACACCCTAAATAGTGGTAACACTGTATCAGCCCCTTCAAAACACCCTAAATAGTGGTAACACTGTATCAGCCCCTTCAAAACACCCTAAATAGTGGTAACACTGTATCAGCCCCTTCAAAACACCCTAAATAGTGGTAACACTGTATCAGCCCCTTCAAAACACCCTAAATAGTGGTAACACTGTATCAGCCCCTTCAAAACACCCTAAATAGTGGCAACACTGTATCAGCCCCTTCAAAACACCCTAAATAGTGCAACACTGTATCAGCCCCTTCAAAACGGCCTCATTCTCAATGGTATTCAAAAAGTATTTGCTTTTCAAAATGCAATATTCCCATCACTTTTGCTAAATGTTTTCTCATGACTCAGAATAAAATTATTAGGCCTACTAAAGTTGTTAACAACTCTGCAGTATTTGAGGAATGCATTAGATGCATAAGATCTGAGTGGATGCTGGAGCATTACTGTGTGAAAGAATTGGGCGTGGTCAGGACAATTGAAGTACCACTGAGCAACAAAGAAGGTTATAAAACAAGGTCATTTCAATACAGCTACATTCCCCCCAGGCTACATGAATATAAAGAGACATGAGACAAAACAATCATAAGGAATCAGATTACATGGCCCCCAGGCTACATGAATATAAAGAGACATGATACAAAACAATCATAATGAATCAGATTACATGGCCCCCAGGCTACATGAATATAAAGAGACATGAGACAAAACAATCATAAGGAATCAGATTACATGGCCCCCAGGCTACATGAATATAAAGAGACATGAGACAAAACAATCATAATGAATCAGATTACATGGCCCCCAGGCTACATGAATATAAAGAGACATGAGACAAAACAATCATAATGAATCAGATTACATGGACAGGGGGACCTGATCCTAGATCATAATGAATCAGATTACATGGAGAGGGGGACCTGATCCTAGATAATAGTGAATCAGATTACATGTGTAACCGATGTGAAATGGCTATCTAGTTAGCGGTGGTGCGCGCTAATAGCCTTTCAATCGGTGACGTCACTTGCTCTGAGACCTTGAAGTAGTGGTTCCCCTTGCTCTGCAAGGGCCACGGCTTTTGTGGAGCGATGGGTAACAATGCTTTGTGGGTGACTATTGTTGATGTGTGCAGAGGGTCCCTGGTTTGCGCCCGGGTCAGGGCGAGGGGACGGACTAAAGTTATACTGTTACACATGGAAAGGGGGCCTGATCCTAGGTCATAATTAATCAGATTACATGGAGAGGGGGACCTGATCCTAGATCACAATGAATCAGATTACATGGAGAGGGGGACCTGATCCTAGATCATAATGAATCAGATTACATGGAGAGGGCGACCTGATCTTAGATCATAATGAATCAGATTACATGGAGAGGTGGACCTGATCCTAGATCATAATGAATCAGATTACATGGAGAGGGCGACCTGATCTTAGATCATAATGAATCAGATTACATGGAGAGGTGGACCTGATCCTAGATCATAATGAATCAGATTACATGGAGAGGAGGACCTGATCCTAGATCATAATGAATCAGATTACATGGCGAGGAGGACCTGATCCTAGATCATAATGAATCAGATTACATGGAGAGAGGGACTTGATCCTAGATCAGCACTCCAACTCTGAGACACTTCCCAGGAGTCACCAGGACCAAGAAACCAAACACTTACCGTTGTAAAGTCTAGTTACAGCAGGTGTTTACTTCCATCTAGTGGAAGATGCCAAAATAACGTTTTATTATCAGAGTGGAGAGATGCCTGAGTGAAACAGAAAGTAAAGTTGTTATTTTGTACAGGATCCATTTTGAGACGACAGAGTAGAAAACACTATTTGTCGAGAACTAAAAAAATAAAGTAAGTATTTCTAAGTATTTCTGAACAATAATCTATTCTAAAGGACAGAGTAAGATAATTAATACCAGGAATGAGATATTACTGGTTAGTAGAACAACTACTTGAGTTGAGTTGCTGACAGACAGCAGTTTTTTCAAAGTGGAATCTAATCAGTAGGCCTACATGTTCTAAGGTAGGCTATTTAAATTGTCATTAAAGTAAGCCTGTAACTTCAGTTTATTGTTGTTGTAGCCTTGTGTTATTATGCAACTAGTAATGTGCATGTTTAGTTAATTCAATTGGAAGTTATCAAGTGTGACCAAGGTAACAGTTCTATCTCAATGGCTGATCAGATGTTAGAATGCATTAGATTGAAGGTAACAGTCATTCAGATTAGGCTACAGGTAATAAAACCCTGGCTGTTGTTGACAAGCATCGACATATTCAGTTCATATCCATAGTATTAATATTAGATTCATAGACCTGTTCAGTTCATAATCATAGTATTAATATTAGATTCATTGATTGAAATTACGACCCCATCCTCAGTATTCTATTGCAGCAGGCTACTGGGCAACAGAAGCACTTCTTACCTCAAAATCGCCTTGCTATTCATGTTAAATTAATTAATCTGTCAGTTTGAATTAAGCAAGCTGCTAAATCATTCAGCTTACATCTTGCCTACTTCTTGCCCAGACTACTGTAGTCTATCTGAAATAAGATGTAGGCCTATCAGGGGCTAGTGTACTACTGTAGTCTATCTGAAATAAGATGTAGGCCTATCAGGGGCTAGTTTACTACTGTAGTCTATCTGAAATAAGCTGTAGGCCTATCAGGGGCACATTTTTTGGCCTAGTTTTCAGGTTTTGAGTAGTCATTGGGCAAGAAAAAGTAATTAAATCACCTGACTGTTTGGATTTGTCTGTTAGTAAATGTTTTATTTCTAAGAGATACTGAATGAATAATGAATAAAAGAGAACAATTGACCTTCAATAATTATTTGTCACTGTGTTAACCACAACCAACATGCTTGATCTCTGTTTAGGGGTCAGCGCTCAAATTAGTCTCTCTGGGGAGAGAGAGGAGGGGGGTCCTGCCTCTAAAATGAGTCTCTCTGTGGAGAGAGAGGTGGGGTGCCCTGCCACTAAAAGTGGTCTCTCTGAGGGACGTGACACCAAAGCTAAGAGGTGAGCTGACAATATTGTTTAAGAACTTATATTCCAAAACAATATACCATTTTTTTTTCACATTTGTGTTTTTTCCTCAGAATTGATTGCTTATTGGTACCTTCAACATTTCTGTACCAGATTGTAGATGTGTATGAAAATGTTAGTTTTTTTTGCAAAACTCTATTTATCCATTGTTTAGCAGGAATGGAATGTTTGTATCCTTTATATTTGACTGTGATATGTGGTTGTCTCAACTAGCTACCTTAAGATTAATTCAATCAAATAAAATGTTATTGGTCACATATAGTACATATTTAGCAGATGTTAATATGTAGTGAAATTCTTGTGTTCTTAGCTCCAACAGTGCAGTAATATCTAACAATTCAAAAAAATACATTCACAAATGAATCTAAAAGTAAAATAATGGAATTAAGAAATCTATAAAAAAATGTAAAGAGCAATGTTGGAGTGGCATTGACAAAAATACAGTAGAATAGAATACAGTATATACATATGAAATGAGTAAAGCAGTATGTAAACATTATTAAAGTGACTTGTGTTCCATTATTAGAGTGACCTGTGATTCCTTGTCTATGTATATAGGGCAGCAGCCTCTAAGGTGCAGGGTTGAGTAACCGGGTGGGAGACGGCTAGTGATGTCTATTTAACAGTCCGAGGGCCTTGAGATAGAAGCTGTTTTTCAGTCTCTCGGTCCCAGCTTTGATGCACCTGTACTGACCTCGCCTTCTGGATGATAGCGGGGTGAACAGGCAGTGGCTCGGGTGGTTGTTGTCCTTGATGATCTTTTTGTCCTTCCTGTGACATCGGGTAGTGTAGGTGTCCTGGAGGGCAGGAAATGTGCCCCCGGTGATGCGTTGTGCCGACCTCACTACCCTCTGGAGAGTCCTGCGGTTGTGGACGGTGCAGTTGCCATACTAGGCAGTGATACAGCCCGACAGGATGCTCTCAATTGTGCATCTGTAAAAGTTTGTGAGGGTCTTAGGGGCCAAGCCAAATTTCTTCAGCCTCCTGAGGTTGAAGAGGCGCTGTTGAGCCTTCTTCACCACACTGTCTGTGTGGGTGGACCATTTCAGATTGTCAGTGATGTGTACGCCGAGGAACTTGAAGCTTTCCACCTTCTCCACTGCTGTCCCGTCGATGTGGATAGGGGGTGCTCCGTCATTCCACGATCAGCTCCTTCATTTTGTTGACATAGAGGGAGAGGTTATTTTCCTGGCATCACCTCGCCAGGGCCTTCACCTCCTCCCTGTAGGCTGTCTCGTCATTGTTGGTATTCAGGCCTACTACTGTTGTGTCGTCTGCAAACTTGATGATTGATTTGGAAGCGTGCATGGCCACGCAGTCATGGGTGAACAGGGAGTACAGAAGGGGACTGAGCATGCACACTTGTGATGACCCAGTGTTGAGGATCAGTGAAGTGGAGGTGTTGTTTCCTACCTTCACCACCTGTTGGCGGCCCGTCAGGAAGTCCAGGACCCAGTTGTACAGGGCTGGGTTCAGACTGAATGCTGAGCTATAGTCAATGATAAGCATTCTTACATAGGTATTCCTCTTGTACAGGTTTGATAGGGCAGTCTGCAGTGCAGTGGCGATTGCATTGTCTGTGGGGGCGGTAATGTATTGGGGCGGTAATCGGATTGGATCTAGGGCAGGGTTTTTCTACCGACGTTCTGCCTGTTTGATTGCCTTACGGAGGGAATAACTACACTGTTTGTATTCAACCATATTGTTAGTCGCCTTGCCACGGTTAAATGCGGTGTTTCGCGCTTTCAGTTTAGCGCGAATGCGTCCCTCTATCCACGGTTTCTGGTTTGGGTAGGTTTTAATAGTCACAGTGGGAACAACGTCCCCTATACTTCATGATGAACTCAGTCACCGTGTCTGTGTAAACATCAATGTATACACAGACACTTACAGATGCCAAATCTTAATTTGACAAAGTTTCTCACAGCAGGAAAATAACAGCAAATGTGCATTTTTATATGGATTATAATTAAGAGACATTTTTTGTAGTGGCTGATCCTTTTTTCATTAGCGCTGACATTTTGAAGTGTATGTTACCCACTTTAGAATCATTTTGTAAAGCCTTGTAGTGGTTAAATAATTTCTTTAAACAATAAAATCTCATTTACCAACATTTCTGAAAATGAATATACAGCGTTTTGGAATAAAACTCTTCTTACGTTTCCAGAGTAGATGAACAGATGAGCAATCAAATGTTTTCTTCTGTTGTGTTGAAGCCCAATCAAGCGGAAGAGACCAGCCTCCCCTGTACCCAGCTGTGTGTCCATGAAGAGTGACAAGTCTATGAGTCAACCTATAAACTTTAGAAAGGGAGACTTTTCTACTGAACAAAGGTAAGAAGAACTCATGGGTCATGGTCAGTGAGTTAAACAACATTGTCTCTAGATTTTAAACAAATACATGGATGTCATTGAACAACCCCATGCCATGATTAGATAGTGAAAAAACACACCAATCTCTTGTAAGGGTGCGTGCTCCGGACGACCCCCTCCACCTCTATAACCGGGGTACCTGCTCCTGCTGACTCCATACTGGGTCGGGGATTCTATAAGGGTGCGTGCTCCAGACGCGCTCCTCCACCTCTATAACCTGCTGACTCCATACTGGGTCGGTGATTCTGTAAGGGTGCGTGCTCCCGGACGCGCTCCTCCACCTCTATAACCTGCTGACTCCATACTGGGTCGGTGATTCTATAAGGGTGCGTGCTCCCGGACGCGCTCCTCCACCTCTATAACCTGCTGACTCCATTCTGGGTCAGTGATTCTGTAAGGGTGCGTGCTCCCGGACGCGCTCCTCCACCTCTATAACCTGCTGACTCCATACTGGGTCGGTGATTCTATAAGGGTGCGTGCTCCCGGACGCGCTCCTCCACCTCTATAACCTGCTGACTCCATACTGGGTCAGTGATTCTATAAGGGTGCGTGCTCCCGGACGCGCTCCTCCACCTCTATAACCTGCTGACTCCATACTGGGTCGGTGATTCTATAAGGGTGCGTGCTCCCGGACGCGCTCCTCCACCTCTATAACCTGCTGACTCCATACTGGGTCAGTGATTCTGTAAGGGTGCGTGCTCCCGGACGCGCTCCTCCACCTCTATAACCGGGGTACCTGCTCCTGCTGACTCCATACTGGGTCAGTGATTCTGTAAGGGTGCGTGCTCCCGGACGCTCTCCTCCACCTCTATAACCTGCTGACTCCATACTGGGTCGGTGATTCTGTAAGGGTGCGTGCTCCCGGACGCGCTCCTCCACCTCTATAACCGGGGTACCTGCTCCTGTTGACTCCATACTGGGTCAGTGATTCTGTAAGGGTCCGTGCTCCCTGACGCGCTCCTCCACCTCTATAACCGGGGTACCTGCTCCTGCTGACTCCATACTGGGTCAGTGATTCTGTAAGGGTGCGTGCTCCCGGACGCGCTCCTCCACCTCTATAACCTGCTGACTCCATACTGGGTCGGTGATTCTGTAAGGGTGCGTGCTCCCGGACGCGCTCCTCCACCTCTATAACCGGGGCACCTGCTCCTGCTGACTCCATACTGGGTCAGTGATTCTGTAAGGGTGTGTGCTCCGGAGTAGATGAGAGACATAATGTTTGTCTCTGTTGTGTTGAAGCCCAATCAAGCAGGAGAGACCAGCCTCCCCTGTACCCAGCTGTCTGTCCATGAAGAGTGACCAGTCTATGGAACCTCCTATAATGTTTAGAGAGGGAGACTTCTCTACTGAACAAAGGTAAGAAGAACTCATGGGTCATGGTCAGTGAGTTAAACAACACTGTCTCTAGTCATTTCTCCTCTCACATTTTCCCGTTTCTAATGGTTGTTTTCATAATCCATAGGCTAATCCTTTTTTACATTTTCATTGTCCAGTGTGTGTGTGTGTGTGTGTATGTGTGTGTGTGTGTGTGTGTGTGTGTGTGTGTGTGTGTGTGTGTGTGTGTGTGTGTGTGTGTGTGTGTGTGTGTGTGTGTGTGTGTGTGTGTGTGTGTGTGTGTGTGTGTGTGTGTGTGTGTGTGTGTGTGTGTGTGTGTGTGTGTGTACTCCCTGGATCAGGAGATGGAATCTCATGTTTTGTCCACAGAAACCAACAGGAGAGATCAGAGTCAGAGATTCTCAGTGGTCAGTCTTCCCAGAGTCATCAAACAGACCTGGCCTGCATATTCAGAGTATGTTGTCCTGTTATGTTCATTTGTTTTTGTTTTTCTCAAGTAAAGTTGATCTGTCAATCAATCATTAATGTGTTCTTGAGAAAGCATTTCTTCACTTGCTTAACTTATTTACTTGATTTATTTCAGTTGCTTGAAGAGAATATTATGTCATTTATGAAGAGCGAGCTGAAGATCTTCAAGAGGATTCTTAGTCCAGATCTCCCAGAAGGCTTTGCTAGTCAGAAGCAGGATAAGGAAGTGGTGGATGCTGAAGATGAGAAGCATGAGAGCAGTGCCAGAGAGGGGGCTCTGAAGATCACACTGCACGTCCTGAGGAAAATGAACCAGAAGGAGCTTGCTAACACACTGGAGAAATGTAAGATCTGTCAGCCTCATGTTGAATGCTGTTTTATAACATTTAAAAGCTGTAGCTAAAGTACAGCTAAAGTAGCTGTGTAACTCAATGATATTGTAGCAGCTTTAACACAACACCTAGTGACCTCATCAAGTAGCAGCAGGGATGTGTTGTGTTGATTAATTTAGAGAGAGAGAGAGAGAGAGACAACATTAATAGCACCATCAATAATAATATAATTAGTCACACCGGTATTTAACGCAGTATTAAAAAATGTATAGATTTATGCAGACAGTTAAGATAATAAATTATTATAATTCAAACTTTAAAACAGTCCTTCAATACTGTAGTCATTAAAACAGATATAATATTAATATCCTCTGTGTTATTTCTAGATTCAGATGAGCTTGCTGTGATTTGCCAACGTGAACTCAAATCTAATCTAAAGAAGAAGTTTCAATGTGTGTTTGAGGGGATCGCTAAACAAGGAAACCCAACACTTCTCAATAAGATCTACACAGAGCTCTACATCACAGAGGGTGGAACAGGAGAGGTCAATAATGAACATGAGCTGAGACAGATTGAGACAACAACCAGGAAACAAGCAAGACCAGAGACTGCAATCAAAGGTAACGACATCTTCAAACCCTTAACTGGACAAAACAAACTTATCAGAACTGTGTTGACAAAGGGAGTCGCTGGCATTGGAAAAACAGTCTCTGTGCAGAAGTTCATTCTGGACTGGGCTGAAGGAAAAGCAAATCAGGATGTCCAATTTGTATTTTCATTCCCTTTTCGGGAGCTGAATTTGATGAAAGAGGACAAACACACTTTGATTGGACTTCTTAATTACTTCTCAATGAAAACCAAAGAATCAAGAATCTCCAACTACAAGAAGTACAAAGTTCTGTTCATCTTTGATGGTCTGGATGAGTGCCGACTGCCCCTAGACTTCCAGAAGAACAAGATCTGTTGGGACGTCACAGAGTCAACCTCAGTGGATGTTCTGCTGACAAATCTCATCAAGGGAAATCTGCTTCCCTCTGCTCTTATCTGGATAACTACCCGACCTGCAGCAGCCAATAAGATCCCTTCAGGGTGTGTTGACCAGGTGACAGAGGTACGAGGATTCAATGACCCACAGAAGGAGGAGTACTTCAGGAAGAGATTCAGTGATGAGGACCTGGCCAGCAGAATCATCTCACACATAAAGACATCAAGGAGCCTCCACATCATGTGCCACATTCCTGTCTTCTGTTGGATTTCTGCAACAGTCCTTGAACACATGCTGAAACATAAGAGAGAAGAGATGCCCAAGACTCTGACTGAGATGTACACACACCTTGTGGTGTTTCATACTAAACAGAATAATGAAAAGTATCTTGGGAAAGAAAAGACAGGTCCACACTGGAATAAAGAGAGCATTCTGTCACTGGGAAAATTGGCTTTTCAACAGCTTGTGAAGGGCAATCTTATTTTCTATGAAGAAGACCTGAAAGAGGTTGGCATTGATGTCAATGAAGCCTCAGTGTACTCAGGATTGTGCACACAGCTCTTTAAAGAGGAATGTGGGCTGTACCAGAACAAGGTGTACTGCTTTGTTCATCTGAGCATTCAGGAGTTTCTGGCTGCTGTATATGTGCTCCTCTCATTCATCAACAACAATGAGAATCTAATGGACAAACTGCAAACAAAAGACAAGCCTGAAGTTATTTTCTACAAGAGTGCTGTGGACAAAGCCTTACAAAGTGAGACGGGAAACCTGGACCTTTTCCTCCGATTCCTTCTGGGCCTATCACTGGAGTCCAATCAGAAGCACTTACGAGGTCTACTGACGAATACAAGAAGCAGCTCACAGAGCCATGAAGAAACAGTCAAGTACATAAAGAAGAAAATCAGGAAGAATCCTTCTCCAGAGAGGTGCATCAATCTGTTCCACTGTCTGAATGAACTGAATGACCATTCTCTATTGGAGGAGATCCAAAACTACCTGAGCTCAGGAAGTCTCTCTAGAGCCAACCTGTCACCTGCACAGTGGTCAGCTCTGGTCTTTGTGTTGATGACTTCAGAAAAGGAGCTGGATGTGTTTGACCTGAAGAAATACTCCAGATCAGAGGAAGGTCTTCTGAGGCTGCTGCCAGTGGTCAAAGCCTCCAGAGCTGCTCTGTGAGTACATCAAATGACATATACGAACTAATCATCAGGAAGAAATATTCAGTTTAGAGAAATGTATATATGTATTATAATATGTATATAATATTATATTGAAACAAATAATGAATCAATGCATTGATTTTCACATTAGTATAACATTATGACCATAAAATTCTACGAGACCGAAGATGAATCTATATTTTGTTTGCGAGAATAAACCAAATGCATCTGCCATTGTCCTTCTACACTACTCGTGAAATCAACAGTCTGTTTGTGAAGTCATGATGATCTCTTTGTCAGGTTGTCAGGCTGTGGAGTCACAGAGGAAGGCTGTGCTTCTCTGGTCTCAGTTCTGAGCTCAAACCCCTCACACCTGAGAGAGCTGGACCTGAGTAACAATGACCTGAAGGATTCAGGAGTGAAGCTGCTCTCTGCTGGACTGGGGAATCTCCACTGTAAACTGGAGACTCTGAGGTCAGTATTCCTGTAGTTGGTCATCAAATGATAACTGTTCACCAGATCCACATGTGTTTACCAGGCACACATAGTCCACATCATATGTGTTTGGACAGTGAAGCTTACAGTTTACATTTGGTGCTATGCTCCAGCATTTTGGATTTGAGGCGGAGTTTTTCATATTAGGTAACAGTACAGAATGTAACCTTTTAATTTGAGATTAAAGGTGAGAGGTTAGCATGTTTTGTTGTAGCCTCTGTTATTGGTAATGGTGAGAGGTTAGCATGTTTTGTTGTAGCCTCTGTTATTGGTAATGGTGAGAGGTTAGTATGTTTTGTTGTAGCCTCTGTTATTGGTCATGTTGAGAGGTTAGTATGTTTTGTTGTAGCCTCTGTAACTTTCTCTCTCATCATTATTCATGATTCATTAATGATCTTTCACAATCATGGCAGTCCCAGGGTTGATGTAGTCATTGTGTTCAAAGAATTTGGGACCAAATACTATACTTTGATTACTTTAAAACACTATGAGTTAATTGGTCAGAATACTTATTCAAATAGGGGGACTAGATACATAAAGTGATTTCGTTTTTCTAAATGGTGAAACAGATATGTATTAAAATATCCTCAAATAAAAGGTAACATTAAATACTGTCATCTCATATGAAATATTTGATCTAAAATCCAAAATGTTGGAGTAGAGAGCCACATTTAAAATGTTAGCTTCACTGTCAAAATAGATATGGTGTGGACTGTATACTCAATACAATCTAAATCTGATACCTCACTGTCTATCTTTTGACTGATACTGCTTTTTAAACTGGTCTTGTCAGTCTACTCAAATAGTTGTACTATACATTTTTCTCTCTACAAGTAATATTATGAGAATTTATAATAATGATTAATTCATTCATTTATGTAGACATGGCATGTTTCAGGACACTAATATATCTGAATATGTTGAAAATATATACTGCAACCATTTTCACCACCAAAGAATAGCAGTGTGATTTTAATATGATTTTACTCTTTGCAGGCTGTCATGCTGTCTAGTCACAAAGGAAGGCTGTACTTCTCTGGCCTCAGCTCTGAGGTCAAACCCCTCACATCTGAGAGAGCTGGATCTGAGTAACAATGACCTGAAGGATTCAGGAGTGAAGCTGCTCTCTGCTGGACTGGGGAATCCCCACTGTAAACTGGAGACTCTGAGGTCAGTAATCCTGTAGTTGGTCCACAAGTGATAACTGTTCACCACATCCAAATGTGTTTACCAGGCACAGATAGTCCACACCATATTTGTTTAGACAGTGAAGCTTACAGTTTTAAATTTGGTGCTATGCTCCAGCATGTTGGATTTTAGATAGAATGTTTCATATCAGGTAACAGTACAGAATGTCACCTTTTATTTGAGGTTAATGGTGAGAGGTTAGTATGTTTTGTTGTAGCCTCTGTTATTGGTAATGGTGAGAGGTTAGCATGTTTTGTTGTAGCCTCTGTTATTGGTAATGGTGAGAGGTTAGCATGTTTTGTTGTAACCTCTGTTATTGGTAATGGTGAGAGGTTAGCATGTTTTGTTGTAGCATCTGTAACTCTCTCACTCATCATTATTCATGATTCATTCATGATCGTTCTTAATCATGGCAGTCACAGGCTTGATGTAGTCATTGCATTCAAAGAATATGGGACCAAATACTCAACTTTTGACTACTTTAATACACTTTAAGTGAATTGGTCAGAATACGTATGACTTCTTCAAATAGGGGGACTAGATACATAAAGTGGCTTCATTTTTCTTTATTGTGATACAGATGCGTAATGAAAATGCTCTCAAATAAAAGGTAACATTATATACTGTCACCTCAAATGAAACATTTGATCTGAAATCGAACAGGTTAGAGTATAGAGACACATTTGAAATGTTAGCTTCACTGTCAAAACTGATATGGTGTGGACTATATACTCAATACAATCTAAATCTGATACCTCACTGTCTGTCTTTTGACTGATACTGCTTTTTAAACGGGTCTGGTCAGTCTACTCAAATATTTGTACTTTATACGATATATCTGAATGTTGAAAAAAAGTATACTGCTTCTATTTTCACCACCAAAGAATATCAGTGTGATTTTAATATGATTTTCTCATTGCAGGCTGTCAGGCTGTCTAGTCACAGAGGAAGGCTGTGCTTCTCTGGTCTCAGCTCTGAGATCAAACCCCTCACACCTGAGAGAGCTGGACCTGAGCTACAATCTCCCAGGAGACTCCGGAGTCAGACTGCTCTCTGCTGGACTGGAGGATCCACACTACAGACTGGAGAAACTCAAGTATGTAGAGGGTTTATGTCAATGTTCATATCAGACATGTTTGACTTATCAGGCTAGTTAAGACAAATACCACCACTTGGACAAATTATATGCTGACTGTGTGTGTGTGTGTGTGTGTGTGTGTGTGTGTGTGTGTGTGTGTGTGTGTGTGTGTGTGTGTGTGTGTGTGTGTGTGTGTGTGTGTGTGTGTGTGTGTGTGTCCCTCAATGACTGTTTGTTCTTCTGCTTACCGCTACAGTGTGGAACATGGTGGAGAGAACACAATGAAACCTGGGCTTAGAAAATGTGAGTGTTGACTGCTGTGAAGAATATGACTAAGAATTAGTCTTAATTCAAGTTAAGTCAAAGTCAAAGACCACCATCATTACTTACTTGGTCATATTAAATATCAGCTGTAGTTCTACAGAAGCAGAAATCAGGGACACCAAAGTTTACAAGAGTTGCTTTGACGATGTCGGTGTGTGTGGTGCGTTCGTGTTAAATTAGAAATGTGTGTGTGTGTTCATGATGCATACAGGTGTGTGTGTGTGTGTGTGTGTGTAATTAATGGGAATAAGTGTGTTTTATATTACCATACAGTTTAACATATGATCATTCAACAAGTCTCAAGTTACCTAAACTTCTCCTTTTGATACCTAGAAACATCTACATTAAATTAATTAGTGAAAAGTGAGTTAACATTCTAATGTGAATGATGATGATTTCTAATATTGTGTCTGGTTTCATCCATCAGATGTCTGTGATCTCACACTGGACCCAAACACAGTAAACAGACTCCTCTCTCTTTCTGAGGAGAACAGAAAGGTGACACGTAGGACAGAGAAGCAGCCGTATCCTGATCACCCAGAGAGATTTGAGGACTGTGGACAGGTGCTGTGTAGAGAGGGTCTGACTGGGCGCTGTTACTGGGAGGTAGAGTGGAGTGGTAGAGAGGCTGGTATAGGAGTGACATATAAAAGAATCAACAGGA